>NW_026893952.1:0-258800 GCF_032452875.1 Bos javanicus
ATAGCAAACATGATCAGCGCATGATCAGTCACATGATCAGTGCCATTAAGTCACGTGATCACTACATGATAGTCATGTGATCAGTCCATGCTCAGTCACGGATCAGTGCATGATCAGCCACGTGATCAGTGCATGATCTGTCACAAGATTAGTGTATGATCATCCACGTGATCAGTGCATGGCAGTCATGTGATCAGTGCATGATATAGACGTGAACAGTGCATGATCAGTCTCGATCAGTGCATGATAGCCACGTGATCAGTGCATGATCAGTCACCTGATGGGTGTATGATCATCACGTGACCTGTACATGGTAGCTACGATCATTGCATGATCAGCCACGTGAGTAGTTCATGATAGCCACGCGATCACTGCATGATCAGTCACGTGATCAGTGCATGATCAGTCGCGTGACCAGTGCATGGTAGCTGCGTGATCATGCATGATCAGCCACGTGAGCAGTGCATGATAGCCACGCACGTGATCAGTGCATGATCAGCCACGCTGATCAGTGCGATCAGCCACGTCCAGATCAGTGCATGATCAGCCACGGGATCAGTGCATGATCAGCCACGCGATCAGTGCATGATCAGCCACGTGATCAGTGCATGATCAGTCACGTGATCAGTATGATAGTCACGTGATCAGTGCATGATCAGCCACGCGATCAGTGCATGATCAGCCACGTGATCAGTGCATGATCAGTTACGTGATCAGTGCATGATCAGTCACGTGACCAGTACATGGTACATGCGGATCAGTGCATGATCAGCCACGATCAGTGCATGATAGCCACGTGATCAGTGCATGATAGCCACGTGATCAGTGCATGATCAGTCATGTGATACGGTGATCAGCCACATGTGATCAGTGCATGATATCCACGTGATCAGTGCATGACAGCCACGCGATCAGTGCATGATAGCCACGTGATCAGTGCATGATCAGTCACGTGATCAGTGCATGATCAGCCACGTGATCAGTGCATGATAGTCACGTGATCAGTGCATGATCAGTTACGGATCAGTGCATGATCAGCCACGTGATCAGTGCATGGTCAGACACGGATCAGTGGATGATCAGTCACGTGATCAGTGTATGATAGCCACGCGATCAGTGCATGATCAGTCACGTGATCAGTGCATGATCAGCCACGTGAACAGTGCATGCTCAGTCACGTGATCTGGGCATGATGAGCCATGCGATTACTGTCTGCTCATCTGCTTGACAATTGCCAGCTGAGCTGCACGATTCCTGCCTGTCATCTGCTTGACAATTGCCGCTGTGCCAGGCGTACCCTGCCTGCTCAGCTGCTTGATTATTGCCAGCTGAGCAGCATGATTCCTCACACCTGTGTTCCATGATTATTGCCTGCTGACTGTTTGATTCGTGCCTACTCAGCTCTTTGTTTATTGCCTCCAGAGGCACATGATCAGTGCATGATAGCAAACATGATCAGCGCATGATCAGTCACATGATCAGCGCCATTAAGTCACGTGATCAGTGCATGATAGTCATGTGATCAGTCCATGCTCAGTCACGGATCAGTGCATGATCAGTCATGACCAGTACATGGTAGCTACGTGATCATGCATGATCAGCCACGTGATCAGTGCATGATAGCCACGTGATCAGTGCATGATCAGTCACGTGATCAGTGCATGATCATCATGTGACCAGTACATGGTAGCTGCGTGATCATGCATGATCAGCCACGTGAGCAGTGCATGATAGCCACGTGATCAGTGCATGATCAGACACGAGATCAGTGCATGATCAGTCACGGATCAGTGCATGATCAGCCACGTGATCAGTGCATGACCAGGCACGTGATCAGTGTATGTCCAGCCAAGTGATCAGTGCATGATAGCCACGTGATCAGTGCATGATCAGTCACGTGATCAGTGCATGATCAGTTATGCGTGACAGTGATGATCAGCCACGTGATCAGTGCATGATCAGCCACATGATCAGTGCATGATCAATTACGGATCAGTGCATGATCAGTCACGTGACCAGTACATGGTAGCTACGTGATCATTGCCTGATCAGCCACGTGATCAGTGCATGATAGCCACGTGATCAGTGCATGATAGCCACGTGATCAGTGCATGATCAGTCATGTGATACGTGGGTGATCAGCCACGTGATCAGTGCATGATATCCACGTGATCAGTGCATGACAGCCACGTGATCAGTGCATGAGAGCACGGATCAGTGCATGATCAGTCACGTGATACATGTGTGATCAGCCACGTGATCAGTGCATGATGAGCCACGTGATCAGTGCAGGATCAATTACGTGATCAGTGCATGATCAGTCACGTGACCAGTACATGGTTGCACGTGATCGTTGCATGATCAGCCACGTGAGCAGAGCATGATAGCCACGTGGTCAGTGCATGATCAGTCACGTGATCAGTACATGATCAGTCACGTGAACAGTGCATGATCATTTACGTGATCTTTGCATGATCAGTCACGTGACCAGTATATGGTTGCTACGTGATCATTCCATGACGAGCCACGTGAGCAGTGCATGATAGCCACGGATGTGTGCATGAGTTACGTGAGCAGAGTATGATCAGCCACGTGATCAGTGCATGAGTGCCACGTGATCAGTGCATGATATGTCACGTGACAGGTGTGATCAGCCACGTGAACAGTGCATGATCAGCCACGTGATCAGTGCATGATAGCCACGTGATCAGTGCATGATCAGTTACGTGATCAGTGTATGATCAGCCACGTGATCAGTGCATGGTCAGACACGTGATCAGTGTATGATCAGCCACGTGAACAGTGCATGCTCAGTCACGTGATCTGGGCCTGCTGAGCTGCGTGATTACTGTCTGCTCATCTGCTTGACAATTGCCAGCTGAGCTGCACGATTCCTGCCTGTCATCTGCTTGACAATTGCCAGCTGTGCTGCGTAATTCCTGCCTGCTCAGCTGCTTGATTATTGCCAGCTGAGCAGCATGATTCCTCACACCTGAGTTCCATGATTATTGCCTGCTGACTGTTTGATTCGTGCCTACTCAGCTCTTTGTTTATTGCCTCCAGAGGCACATGATCAGTTTATGATAGCAAACATGATCAGCGCATGATCAGTCACATGATCAGCGCCATTAAGTCACGTGATCACTACATGATAGTCATGTGATCAGTCCATGCTCAGTCACAGTATCAGTGCATGATCAGCCACGTGATCAGTGCATGATCTGTCACAAGATTAGTGTATGATCATCCACGTGATCAGTGCACGGGCAGTCATGTGATCAGTGCATGATATAGACGTGAACAGTGCATGATCAGTCTCGTGATCAGTGCATGATAGCCACGTGATCAGTGCATGATCAGTCACCTGATGGGTGTATGATCATTCACGTGACCTGTACATGGTAGCTACATGATCATTGCATGATCAGCCACGAGTAGTTCATGATAGCCACGTGATCACTGCATGATCAGTCACGTGATCAGTGCATGATCAGTCATGTGACCAGTACATGGTTAGCTGCGTGATCATGGCATGATCAGCCACGTGAGCAGTGCATGATCAGCCACGTGATCAGTGCATGATCAGTCACGTGATCAGTGCATGTCAGCCACGTGATCAGTGCATGATAGCCACGTGATCAGTGCATGATCAGTCACGTGATCAGTGCATGATCAGCCATGTGATCAGTGTATGATCAGCCACGTGATCAGTGCATGATCAGCCACGTGATCAGTGCATGATCAATTAGTGATCAGTGCATGATCAGTCACGTGACCAGCAGACATGGTCTACGTGATCAGTGCATGATCAGCCACGTGATCAGTGCATGATAGCCACGTGATCAGTGCATGATAGCCACGTGATCAGTGCATGAAGCCACGGATCAGTGCATGATCAGTCACGTGATACATGTGTGATCAGCCACGTGATCAGTGCATGATGAGCCACGTGATCAGTGCAGGATCAATTACGTGATCAGTGCATGATCAGTCACGTGACCAGTACATGGTTGCTACGTGATCGTTGCATGATCAGCCACGTGAGCAGAGCATGATAGCCACGTGGTCAGTGCATGATCAGTCACGTGATCAGTACATGATCAGTCACGTGAACAGTGCATGATCATTTACGTGATCTTTGCATGATCAGTCACGTTACCAGTATATGGTTGCTACGTGATCATTCCATGACGAGCCACGTGAGCAGTGCATGATAGCCACGTGATGTGTGCATGAGTTACGTGAGCAGAGTATGATCAGCCACGTGATCAGTGCATGAGTGCCACGTGATCAGTGCATGATATGTCACGTGACAGGTGTGTGATCAGCCACGTGAACAGTGCATGTTCAGCCACGTGATCAGTGCATGATAGCCACGTGATCAGTGCATGATCAGTTACGTGAGCAGTGTATGATCAGCCACGTGATCAGTGCATGGTCAGACACGTGAACAGTGTATGATCAGCCACGTGATCAGTGCATGATATCCAAGTGATCAGTGCATGATCATCACGTGATCAGTGTATGATCAGCCACGTGAACAGTGCATGCTCAGTCACGTGATCTGGGCCTGCTGAGCTGCGTGATTACTGTCTGCTCATCTGCTTGACAATTGCCAGCTGAGCTGCACGATTCCTGCCTGTCATCTGCTTGACAATTGCCAGCTGTGCTGCGTGATTCCTGCCTGCTCAGCTGCTTGATTATTGCCAGCTGAGCAGCATGATTCCTCACACCTGAGTTCCATGATTATTGCCTGCTGACTGTTTGATTCGTGCCTACTCAGCTCTTTGTTTATTGCCTCCAGAGGCACATGATCAGTGTATGATAGCAAACATGATCAGCGCATGATCAGTCACATGATCAGCGCCATTAAGTCACGTGATCACTACATGATAGTCATGTGATCAGTCCATGCTCAGTCACGGTATCAGTGCATGATCAGCCACGTGATCAGTGCATGATCTGTCACAAGATTAGTGTATGATCATCCACGTGATCAGTGCACGGGTAGTCATGTGATCAGTGCATGATATAGACGTGAACAGTGCATGATCAGTCTCGTGATCAGTGCATGATAGCCACGTGATCAGTGCATGATCAGTCACCTGATGGGTGTATGATCATTCACGTGACCTGTACATGGTAGCTACATGATCATTGCATGATCAGCCACGTGAGTAGTTCATGATAGCCACGTGATCACTGCATGATCAGTCACGTGATCAGTGCATGATCAGTCATGTGACCAGTACATGGTAGCTGCGTGATCATGGCATGATCAGCCATGTGAGCAGTGCATGATAGCCACGTGATCAGTGCATGATCAGACACGAGATCAGTGCATGATCAGTCACGTGATCAGTGCATGATCAGCCACGTGATCAGTGCATGATAGGCACGTGATCAGTGTATGTCCAGCCACGTGATCAGTGCATGATCAGCCACGTGATCAGTGCATGATCAGTCACGTGATCAGTGCATGATCAGCCACGTGATCAGTGCATGATCAGTCACGTGATCAGTGCATGATCAGTCACGTGATGAGTACATGGTAGCTGCGTGATCATTGCATGATCAGCCACATGCTCAGTGCATGATAGCCACGTGATCAGTGCATGATAGCCATGGATCAGGCGTGATCAGTGCATGATCAGTCACGTGATCAGTGCATGATCAGCCACGTGATCAGTGCATGATCAGTCACGTGATCAGTGCATGATCAGCCACGTGATCAGTGCATGATAGCCACGTTATCAGTGCATGATCAGTCACGTGATCAGTGCATGATCAGTCACGTGATCAGTGCATGATCAGCCACGTGATCAGTGCATGATCAGCCACGATCAGTGCATGATCAATACGTGATCAGTGCATGATCAGTCACGTGACCAGTGCATGGTAGCTACGTGATCATTGCATGATCAGCCACGTGATCAGTGCATGATAGTCACGTGATCAGTGCATGATAGCCACGTGATCAGTGCATGATCAGTCATGTGATACGTGTATGATCAGCCACATGATCAGTGCATGATATCCACGTGATCAGTGCATGATAGCCACGTGATCAGTGCATGATAGCCACGTGATCAGTGCATGATCAGTCACGTGATACATGTGTGATCAGCCACGTGATCAGTGCATGATGAGCCACGTGATCAGTGCATGATCAATTACGTGATCAGTGCATGATCAGTCACGTGACCAGTACATGGTTGCACGTGATCGTTGCATGATCAGCCACGTGATCAGAGCATGATAGCCACGTGGTCAGTGCATGATCAGTCACGTGATCAGTACATGATCAGTCACGTGAACAGTGCATGATCATTTACGTGATCTTTGCATGATCAGTCACGTGACCAGTATATGGTTGCTACGTGATCATTCCATGACAGCCACGTGAGCAGTGCATGATAGCCACGTGATGTGTGCATGAGTTACGTGAGCAGAGTATGATCAGCCACGCGATCAGTGCATGAGTGCCACGTGATCAGTGCATGATATGTCACGTGACAGGTGTGATCAGCCACGTGAACAGTGCATGTTCAGCCACGTGATCAGTGCATGATAGCCACGTGATCAGTGCATGATCAGTTACGTGAGCAGTGTACGATCAGCCACGTGATCAGTGCATGGTCAGACACGTGAACAGTGTATGATCAGCCACGTGATCAGTGCATGATATCCAAGTGATCAGTGCATGATCATCACGTGATCAGTGTATGATCAGCCACGTGAACAGTGCATGCTCAGTCACGTGATCTGGGCCTGCTGAGCTGCGTGATTACTGTCTGCTCATCTGCTTGACAATTGCCAGCTGAGCTGCACGATTCCTGCCTGTCATCTGCTTGACAATTGCCAGCTGTGCTGCGTAATTCCTGCCTGCTCAGCTGCTTGATTATTGCCAGCTGAGCAGCATGATTCCTCACACCTGAGTTCCATGATTATTGCCTGCTGACTGTTTGATTCGTGCCTACTCAGCTCTTTGTTTATTGCCTCCAGAGGCACATGATCAGTGCATGATAGCAAACATGATCAGCGCATGATCAGTCACATGATCAGCGCCATTAAGTCACGTGATCACTACATGATAGTCATGTGATCAGTCCATGCTCAGTCACGGTATCAGTGCATGATCAGCCACGTGATCAGTGCATGATCTGTCACAAGATTAGTGTATGATCATCCACGTGATCAGTGCACGGGCAGTCATGTGATCAGTGCATGATATAGACGTGAACAGTGCATGATCAGTCTCGTGATCAGTGCATGATAGCCACGTGATCAGTGCATGATCAGTCACGTGATGGGTGTATGATCATTCACGTGACCTGTACATGGTAGCTACATGATCATTGCATGATCAGCCACGTGAGTAGTTCATGATAGCCACGTGATCACTGCATGATCAGTCACGTGATCAGTGCATGATCAGTCATGTGACCAGTACATGGTAGCTGCGTGATCATGGCATGATCAGCCACGTGAGCAGTGCATGATAGCCACGTGATCAGTGCATGATCAGCCACGTGATCAGTGCATGATCAGGCACGTGATCAGTGCATGTCCAGCCAAGTGATCAGTGCATGATAGCCACGCGATCAGTGCATGATCAGTCACGTGATCAGTGCATGATCAGTTATGTGATCAGTATGATCAGCCACGTGATCAGTGCATGATCAGCCACGTGATCAGTGCATGATCAATTACGTGATCAGTGCATGATCAGTCACGTGACCAGTACATGGTAGCTACGTGATCATTGCCTGATAAGCCACGTGATCAGTGCATGATAGCCACGTGATCAGTGCATGATAGCCACGTGATCAGTGCATGATCAGTCATGTGATGCGTGTGTGATCAGCCACGTGATCAGTGCATGATATCCACGGGATCAGTGCATGACAGCCACGTGATCAGTGCATGAGAGCCACGGATCAGTGCATGATCAGTCACGTGATACATGTGTGATCAGCCACGTGATCAGTGCATGATGAGCCACGTGATCAGTGCAGGATCAATTATGTGATCAGTGCATGATCAGTCACGTGACCAGTACATGGTTGCTACGTGATCGTTGCATGATCAGCCACGTGAGCAGAGCATGATAGCCACGTGGTCAGTGCATGATCAGTCACGTGATCAGTACATGATCAGTCACGTGAACAGTGCATGATCATTTACGTGATCTTTGCATGATCAGTCACGTGACCAGTATATGGTTGCTACGTGATCATTCCATGACGAGCCACGTGAGCAGTGCATGATAGCCACGTGATGTGTACATGAGTTACGTGAGCAGAGTATGATCAGCCACGTGATCAGTGCATGAGAGCCACGTGATCAGTGCATGATATGTCACGTGACAGGTGTGTGATCAGCCACGTGAACAGTGCATGTTCAGCCACGTGATCAGTGCATGATAGCCACGCGATCAGTGCATGATCAGTTACGTGATCAGTGCATGATCAGCCACGTGATCAGTGCATGGTCAGCCACGTGAACAGTGCATGATCAGCCACGTGATCAGTGCATGATATCCACGTGATCAGTGCATGATCAGTCACGTGATCAGTGTATGATCAGCCACGTGAACAGTGCATGCTCAGTCACGTGATCTGGGCCTGCTGAGCTGCGTGATTACTGTCTGCTCATCTGCTTGACAATTGCCAGCTGAGCTGCACGATTCCTGCCTGTCATCTGCTTGACAATTGCCAGCTGTGCTGCATAATTCCTGCCTGCTCAGCTGCTTGATTATTGCCAGCTGAGCAGCATGATTCCTCACACCTGAGTTCCATGATTATTGCCTGCTGACTGTTTGATTCGTGCCTACTCAGCTCTTTGTTTATTGCCTCCAGAGGCACATGATCAGTGTATGATAGCAAACATGATCAGCGCATGATCAGTCACATGATCAGCGCCATTAAGTCACGTGATCACTACATGATAGTCATGTGATCAGTCCATGCTCAGTCACGTTATCAGTGCATGATCAGCCACGTGATCAGTGCATGATCTGTCACAAGATCAGTGTATGATCATCCACGTGATCAGTGCACGGGCAGTCATGTGATCAGTGCATGATATAGACGTGAACAGTGCATGATCAGTCACGTGATCAGTGCATGATAGCCACGTGATCAGTGCATGATCAGTCACCTGATGGGTGTATGATCATTCACGTGACCTGTACATGGTAGCTACATGATCATTGCATGATCAGCCACGTGAGTAGTTCATGATAGCCACGTGATCAGTGCATGATCAGTCACGTGATCAGTGCATGATCAGTCACGTGACCAGTACATGGTAGCTGCGTGATCATGGCATGATCAGCCACGTGAGCAGTGCATGATAGCCACGTGATCAGTGCATGATCAGTCAGTGCATGATCAGTCACGGATCAGTGCATGATCAGCCACGTGATCAGTGCATGTGATCAGCCAGCGTGATCAGTGCATGATAGCCACGTGATCAGTGCATGATCAGTCACGTGATCAGTGCATGATCAGTTACGTGATCAGTGTATGATCAGCCACGTGATCAGTGCATGATCAGCCACATGATCAGTGCATGATCAATTACGTGCTCAGTGCATGATCAGTTACGTGACCAGTACATGGTAGCTACGTGATCATTGCCTGATCAGCCACGTGATCAGTGCATGATAGCCACGTGATCAGTGCATGATAGCCACGTGATCAGTGCATGATCAGTCATGTGATACGTGTGTGATCAGCCACATGATCAGTGCATGATATCCACGTGATCAGTGCATGACAGCCACGTGATCAGTGCATGAGAGCCACGTGATCAGTGCATGATCAGTCACGTGATACATGTGTGATCAGCCACGTGATCAGTGCATGATGAGCCACGTGATCAGTGCAGGATCAATTACGTGATCAGTGCATGATCAGTCACGTGACCAGTACATGGTTGCTACGTGATCGTTGCATGATCAGCCACGTGAGCAGAGCATGATAGCCACGTGGTCAGTGCATGATCAGTCACGTGATCAGTACATGATCAGTCACGTGAACAGTGCATGATCATTTACGTGATCTTTGCATGATCAGTCACGCTACCAGTATATGGTTGCTACGTGATCATTCCATGACGAGCCACGTGAGCAGTGCATGATAGCCACGTGATGTGTGCATGAGTTACGTGAGCAGAGTATGATCAGCCACGTGATCAGTGCATGAGTGCCACGTGATCAGTGCATGATATGTCACGTGACAGGTGTGTGATCAGCCACGTGAACAGTGCATGTTCAGCCACGTGATCAGTGCATGATAGCCACGTGATCAGTGCATGATCAGTTACGTGAGCAGTGCATGATCAGCCACGTGATCAGTGCATGGTCAGACACGTGAACAGTGTATGATCAGCCACGTGATCAGTGCATGATATCCAAGTGATCAGTGCATGATCATCACGTGATCAGTGTATGATCAGCCACGTGAACAGTGCATGCTCAGTCACGTGATCAGGGCCTGCTGAGCTGCGTGATTACTGTCTGCTCATCTGCTTGACAATTGCCAGCTGAGCTGCACGATTCCTGCCTGTCATCTGCTTGACAATTGCCAGCTGTGCTGCGTAATTCCTGCCTGCTCAGCTGCTTGATTATTGCCAGCTGAGCAGCATGATTCCTCACACCTGTGTTCCATGATTATTGCCTGCTGACTGTTTGATTCGTGCCTACTCAGCTCTTTGTTTATTGCCTCCAGAGGCACATGATCAGTGTATGATAGCAAACATGATCAGCGCATGATCAGTCACATGATCAGCGCCATTAAGTCACGTGATCACTACATGATAGTCATGTGATCAGTCCATGCTCAGTCACGGTATCAGTGCATGATCAGCCACGTGATCAGTGCATGATCAGTCACAAGATTAGTGCATGATCATCCACGTGATCAGTGCATGGGCAGTCATGTGATCAGTGCATGATATAGACGTGAACAGTGCATGATCAGTCTCGTGATCAGTGCATGATAGCCACGTGATCAGTGCATGATCAGTCACCTGATGGGTGCATGATCATTCACGTGACCTGTACATGGTAGCTACATGATCATTGCATGATCAGCCACGTGAGCAGTTCATGATAGCCACGTGATCACTGCATGATCAGTCACGTGATCAGTGCATGATCAGTCATGTGACCAGTACATGGTAGCCGCGATCATGGCATGATCAGCCACGTGAGCAGTGCATGATAGCCACGTGATCAGTGCATGATCAGTCACGTGATCAGTGCATGATCAGTCACGTGATCAGTGCATGATCAGCCACGCGATCAGTGCATGACCAGGCACGTGATCAGTGTATGTCCAGCCAAGTGATCAGTGCATGATAGCCACGTGATCAGTGCATGATCAGTCACGTGATCAGTGCATGATCAGTTATGTGATCAGTGTATGATCAGCCACGTGATCAGTGCATGATCAGCCACATGATCAGTGCATGATCAATTACGTGCTCAGTGCATGATCAGTCACGTGACCAGTACATGGTAGCCACGTGATCATTGCCTGATAAGCCACGTGATCAGTGCATGATAGCCACGTGATCAGTGCATGATAGCCACGTGATCAGTGCATGATCAGTCATGTGATACGTGTGTGATCAGCCACGTGATCAGTGCATGATATCCACGTGATCAGTGCATGACAGCCACGTGATCAGTGCATGAGAGCCACGTGATCAGTGCATGATCAGTCACGTGATACATGTGTGATCAGCCACGTGATCAGTGCATGATGAGCCACGTGATCAGTGCAGGATCAATTACGTGATCAGTGCATGATCAGTCACGTGACCAGTACATGGTTGCTACGTGATCGCTGCATGATCAGCCACGTGAGCAGAGCATGATAGCCACGTGTCAGTGCATGATCAGTCACGTGATCAGTACATGATCAGTCACGTGAACAGTGCATGATCATTTACGTGATCTTTGCATGATCAGTCACGCTACCAGTATATGGTTGCTACGTGATCATTCCATGACGAGCCACGTGAGCAGTGCATGATAGCCACGTGATGTGTGCATGAGTTACGTGAGCAGAGTATGATCAGCCACGTGATCAGTGCATGAGTGCCACGTGATCAGTGCATGATATGTCACGTGACAGGTGTGTGATCAGCCACGTGAACAGTGCATGTTCAGCCACGTGATCAGTGCATGATAGCCACGTGATCAGTGCATGATCAGTTACGTGAGCAGTGTATGATCAGCCACGTGATCAGTGCATGGTCAGACACGTGAACAGTGTATGATCAGCCACGTGATCAGTGCATGATATCCAAGTGATCAGTGCATGATCATCACGTGATCAGTGTATGATCAGCCACGTGAACAGTGCATGCTCAGTCACGTGATCTGGGCCTGCTGAGCTGCGTGATTACTGTCTGCTCATCTGCTTGACAATTGCCAGCTGAGCTGCACGATTCCTGCCTGTCATCTGCTTGACAATTGCCAGCTGTGCCGCGTAATTCCTGCCTGCTCAGCTGCTTGATTATTGCCAGCTGAGCAGCATGATTCCTCACACCTGAGTTCCATGATTATTGCCTGCTGACTGTTTGATTCGTGCCTACTCAGCTCTTTGTTTATTGCCTCCAGAGGCACATGATCAGTGTATGATAGCAAACATGATCAGCGCATGATCAGTCACATGATCAGCGCCATTAAGTCACGTGATCACTACATGATAGTCATGTGATCAGTCCATGCTCAGTCACGGTATCAGTGCATGATCAGCCACGTGATCAGTGCATGATCTGTCACAAGATTAGTGTATGATCATCCACGTGATCAGTGCACGGGCAGTCATGTGATCAGTGCATGATATAGACGTGAACAGTGCATGATCAGTCTCGTGATCAGTGCATGATAGCCACGTGATCAGTGCATGATCAGTCACCTGATGGGTGTATGATCATTCACGTGACCTGTACATGGTAGCTACATGATCATTGCATGATCAGCCACGTGAGTAGTTCATGATAGCCACGTGATCACTGCATGATCAGTCACGTGATCAGTGCATGATCAGTCATGTGACCAGTACATGGTAGCTGCGTGATCATGGCATGATCAGCCACGTGAGCAGTGCATGATAGCCACGTGATCAGTGCATGATCAGACACGTGATCAGTGCATGATCAGTCACGTGATCAGTGCATGATCCAGCCACGTGATCAGTGCATGATAGCCACGTGATCAGTGCATGATCAGTCACGTGATCAGTGCATGATCAGTTACGTGATCAGTGTATGATCAGCCACGTGATCAGTGCATGATCAGCCACATGATCAGTGCATGATCAATTACGTGATCAGTGCATGATCAGTCACGTGACCAGTACATGGTAGCTACGTGATCATTGCCTGATCAGCCACGTGATCAGTGCATGATAGCCACGTGATCAGTGCATGATAGCCACGTGATCAGTGCATGATCAGTCATGTGATACGTGTGTGATCAGCCACATGATCAGTGCATGATATCCACGTGATCAGTGCATGACAGCCACGTGATCAGTGCATGAGAGCCACGGGATCAGTGCATGATCAGTCACGTGATACATGTGTGATCAGCCACGTGATCAGTGCATGATGAGCCACGTGATCAGTGCAGGATCAATTACGTGATCAGTGCATGATCAGTCACGTGACCAGTACATGGTTGCTACGTGATCGTTGCATGATCAGCCACGTGAGCAGAGCATGATAGCCACGTGGTCAGTGCATGATCAGTCACGTGATCAGTACATGATCAGTCACGTGAACAGTGCATGATCATTTACGTGATCTTTGCATGATCAGTCACGTTACCAGTATATGGTTGCTACGTGATCATTCCATGACGAGCCACGTGAGCAGTGCATGATAGCCACGTGATGTGTGCATGAGTTACGTGAGCAGAGTATGATCAGCCACGTGATCAGTGCATGAGTGCCACGTGATCAGTGCATGATATGTCACGTGACAGGTGTGTGATCAGCCACGTGAATCAGTGCATGTTCAGCCACGTGATCAGTGCATGATAGCCACGTGATCAGTGCATGATCAGACACGTGAACAGTGTATGATCAGCCACGTGATCAGTGCATGATATCCAAGTGATCAGTGCATGATCATCACGTGATCAGTGTATGATCAGCCACGTGAACAGTGCATGCTCAGTCACGTGATCTGGGCCTGCTGAGCTGCGTGATTACTGTCTGCTCATCTGCTTGACAATTGCCAGCTGAGCTGCACGATTCCTGCCTGTCATCTGCTTGACAATTGCCAGCTGTGCTGCGTAATTCCTGCCTGCTCAGCTGCTTGATTATTGCCAGCTGAGCAGCATGATTCCTCACACCTGAGTTCCATGATTATTGCCTGCTGACTGTTTGATTCGTGCCTACTCAGCTCTTTGTTTATTGCCTCCAGAGGCACATGATCAGTGTATGATAGCAAACATGATCAGCGCATGATCAGTCACATGATCAGCGCCATTAAGTCACGTGATCACTACATGATAGTCATGTGATCAGTCCATGCTCAGTCACGGTATCAGTGCATGATCAGCCACGTGATCAGTGCATGATCTGTCACAAGATTAGTGTATGATCATCCACGTGATCAGTGCACGGGCAGTCATGTGATCAGTGCATGATATAGACGTGAACAGTGCATGATCAGTCTCGTGATCAGTGCATGATAGCCACGTGATCAGTGCATGATCAGTCACCTGATGGGTGTATGATCATTCACGTGACCTGTACATGGTAGCTACATGATCATTGCATGATCAGCCACGTGAGTAGTTCATGATAGCCACGTGATCACTGCATGATCAGTCACGTGATCAGTGCATGATCAGTCATGTGACCAGTACATGGTAGCTGCGTGATCATGGCATGATCAGCCACGTGAGCAGTGCATGATAGCCACGCGATCAGTGCATGATCAGACACGAGATCAGTGCATGATCAGTCACGGGATCAGTGCATGATCAGCCACGGATCAGTGCATGATAGCAGGCACGTGATCAGTGTATGTCCAGCCAAGTGATCAGTGCATGATAGCCACGTGATCAGTGCATGATCAACGGATCAGTGCATGATCAGTGTGATCAGTGTATGATCAGCCACGTGATCAGTGCATGATAGCCACGTGATCAGTGCATGATCAGTCACGTGATCAGTGCATGATCAGTCACGTGACCAGTACATGGTCAGCCAGTGATCATTGCCTGATCAGCCACGGATCAGTGCATGATAGCCACGGATCAGTGCATGATAGCCACGTGATCAGTGCATGATCAGTCATGATAGTGTGTGATCAGCCACGTGATCAGTGCATGATAGCCACGTGATCAGTGCATGAAGCCACGGATCAGTGCATGATCGCCACGTGATCAGTGCATGATAGCCACGATCAGTGCATGATAGCCACGATCAGTGCATGATAGCCACGTGATCAGTGCATGATAGCCACGTGATCAGTGCATGATCAGCCACGTGATCAGTGCATGATCAGTCACGTGATCAGTGCATGATCAGCCACGTGATCAGTGCATGACCAGGCACGTGATCAGTGCATGATCCAGCCACGTGATCAGTGCATGATAGCCACGTGATCAGTGCATGATCAGTCACGTGATCAGTGCATGATCAGTTACGTGATCAGTGCATGATCAGCCACGTGATCAGTGCATGATCAGCCACATGATCAGTGCATGATCAATTACGTGATCAGTGCATGATCAGTCACGTGACCAGTACATGGTAGCTACGTGATCATTGCCTGATCAGCCACGGATCAGTGCATGATAGCCACGTGATCAGTGCATGATAGCCACGTGATCAGTGCATGATAGCCACGTGATCAGTGCATGATCAGTCATGTGATACGGTGTGATCAGCCACATGATCAGTGCATGATATCCACGTGATCAGTGCATGACAGCCACGTGATCAGTGCATGAGAGCCACGGGATCAGTGCATGATCAGTCACGCGGATACATGTGTGATCAGCCACGTGATCAGTGCATGATGAGCCACGTGATCAGTGCAGGATCAATTACGTGATCAGTGCATGATCAGTCACGTGACCAGTACATGGTTGCTACGCGGATCGTTGCATGATCAGCCACGTGAGCAGAGCATGATAGCCACGTGGTCAGTGCATGATCAGTCACGTGATCAGTACATGATCAGTCACGTGAACAGTGCATGATCATTTACGTGATCTTTGCATGATCAGTCACGCTACCAGTATATGGTTGCTACGTGATCATTCCATGACGAGCCACGTGAGCAGTGCATGATAGCCACGTGATGTGTGCATGAGTTACGTGAGCAGAGTATGATCAGCCACGTGATCAGTGCATGAGTGCCACGTGATCAGTGCATGATATGTCACGTGACAGGTGTGTGATCAGCCACGTGAACAGTGCATGTTCAGCCACGTGATCAGTGCATGATAGCCACGTGATCAGTGCATGATCAGTTACGTGAGCAGTGTATGATCAGCCACGTGATCAGTGCATGGTCAGACACGTGAACAGTGTATGATCAGCCACGTGATCAGTGCATGATCATCACGTGATCAGTGTATGATCAGCCACGTGAACAGTGCATGCTCAGTCACGTGATCTGGGCCTGCTGAGCTGCGTGATTACTGTCTGCTCATCTGCTTGACAATTGCCAGCTGAGCTGCACGATTCCTGCCTGTCATCTGCTTGACAATTGCCAGCTGTGCTGCGTGAATTCCTGCCGCTCAGCTGCTTGATTATTGCCAGCTGAGCAGCATGATTCCTCACACCTGAGTTCCATGATTATTGCCTGCTGACTGTTTGATTCGTGCCTACTCAGCTCTTTGTTTATTGCCTCCAGAGGCACATGATCAGTGTATGATAGCAAACATGATCAGCGCATGATCAGTCACATGATCAGCGCCATTAAGTCACGTGATCACTACATGATAGTCATGTGATCAGTCCATGCTCAGTCACGGTATCAGTGCATGATCAGCCACGTGATCAGTGCATGATCTGTCACAAGATTAGTGTATGATCATCCACGTGATCAGTGCACGGGCAGTCATGTGATCAGTGCATGATATAGACGGAACAGTGCATGATCAGTCTCGTGATCAGTGCATGATAGCCACGTGATCAGTGCATGATCAGTCACCTGATGGGTGTATGATCATTCACGTGACCTGTACATGGTAGCTACATGATCATTGCATGATCAGCCACGTGAGTAGTTCATGATAGCCACGTGATCACTGCATGATCAGTCACGTGATCAGTGCATGATCAGTCATGTGACCAGTACATGGTAGCTGCGTGATCATGGCATGATCAGCCACGTGAGCAGTGCATGATAGCCACGTGATCAGTGCATGATCAGACACGAGATCAGTGCATGATCAGTCACGTGATCAGTGCATGATCAGCCACGCGATCAGTGCATGACCAGGCACGGATCAGTGTATGTCCAGCCAAGTGATCAGTGCATGATAGCCACGTGATCAGTGCATGATCAGTCACGTGATCAGTGCATGATCAGTTATGTGATCAGTGTATGATCAGCCACGTGATCAGTGCATGATCAGCCACATGATCAGTGCATGATCAATTACGTGCTCAGTGCATGATCAGTCACGTGACCAGTACATGGTAGCACGCGATCATTGCCTGATAAGCCACGTGATCAGTGCATGATAGCCACGTGATCAGTGCATGATAGCCACGTGATCAGTGCATGATCAGTCATGTGATACGCTGTGATCAGCCACGTGATCAGTGCATGATATCCACGTGATCAGTGCATGACAGCCACGTGATCAGTGCATGAGAGCCACGGATCAGTGCATGATCAGTCACGTGATACATGTGTGATCAGCCACGTGATCAGTGCATGATGAGCCACGTGATCAGTGCAGGATCAATTACGTGATCAGTGCATGATCAGTCACGTGACCAGTACATGGTTGCTACGTGATCGCTGCATGATCAGCCACGTGAGCAGAGCATGATAGCCACGTGGTCAGTGCATGATCAGTCACGTGATCAGTACATGATCAGTCACGTGAACAGTGCATGATCATTTACGTGATCTTTGCATGATCAGTCACGCTACCAGTATATGGTTGCTACGTGATCATTCCATGACGAGCCACGTGAGCAGTGCATGATAGCCACGTGATGTGTGCATGAGTTACGTGAGCAGAGTATGATCAGCCACGTGATCAGTGCATGAGTGCCACGTGATCAGTGCATGATATGTCACGTGACAGGTGTGTGATCAGCCACGTGAACAGTGCATGTTCAGCCACGTGATCAGTGCATGATAGCCACGTGATCAGTGCATGATCAGTTACGTGAGCAGTGTATGATCAGCCACGTGATCAGTGCATGATATCCAAGTGATCAGTGCATGATCATCACGTGATCAGTGTATGATCAGCCACGTGAACAGTGCATGCTCAGTCACGTGATCTGGGCCTGCTGAGCTGCGTGATTACTGTCTGCTCATCTGCTTGACAATTGCCAGCTGAGCTGCACGATTCCTGCCTGTCATCTGCTTGACAATTGCCAGCTGTGCTGCGTAATTCCTGCCTGCTCAGCTGCTTGATTATTGCCAGCTGAGCAGCATGATTCCTCACACCTGAGTTCCATGATTATTGCCTGCTGACTGTTTGATTCGTGCCTACTCAGCTCTTTGTTTATTGCCTCCAGAGGCACATGATCAGTGTATGATAGCAAACATGATCAGCGCATGATCAGTCACATGATCAGCGCCATTAAGTCACGTGATCACTACATGATAGTCATGTGATCAGTCCATGCTCAGTCACGGTATCAGTGCATGATCAGCCACGTGATCAGTGCATGATCTGTCACAAGATTAGTGTATGATCATCCACGTGATCAGTGCACGGGCAGTCATGTGATCAGTGCATGATATAGACGTGAACAGTGCATGATCAGTCTCGTGATCAGTGCATGATAGCCACGTGATCAGTGCATGATCAGTCACCTGATGGGTGTATGATCATTCACGTGACCTGTACATGGTAGCTACATGATCATTGCATGATCAGCCACGTGAGTAGTTCATGATAGCCACGTGATCACTGCATGATCAGTCACGTGATCAGTGCATGATCAGTCATGTGACCAGTACATGGTAGCTGCGTGATCATGGCATGATCAGCCACGTGAGCAGTGCATGATAGCCACGTGATCAGTGCATGATCAGACACGAGATCAGGGCATGATCAGTCACGTGATCAGTGCATGATCAGCCACGCGATCAGTGCATGACCAGGCACGTGATCAGTGTATGTCCATCCAAGTGATCAGTGCATGATAGCCACGTGATCAGTGCATGATCAGTCACGTGATCAGTGCATGATCAGTTATGTGATCAGTGTATGATCAGCCACGTGATCAGTGCATGATCAGCCACATGATCAGTGCATGATCAATTACGTGATCAGTGCATGATCAGTCACGTGACCAGTACATGGTAGCTACGTGATCATTGCCTGATCAGCCACGTGATCAGTGCATGATAGCCACGTGATCAGTGCATGATAGCCACGTGATCAGTGCATGATCAGTCATGTGATACGCGGTGTGATCAGCCACATGATCAGTGCATGATATCCACGTGATCAGTGCATGACAGCCACGTGATCAGTGCATGAGAGCCACGGGATCAGTGCATGATCAGTCGCGTGATACATGTGTGATCAGCCACGTGATCAGTGCATGATGAGCCACGTGATCAGTGCAGGATCAATTACGTGATCAGTGCATGATCAGTCACGTGACCAGTACATGGTTGCTACGTGATCGCTGCATGATCAGCCACGTGAGCAGAGCATGATAGCCACGTGGTCAGTGCATGATCAGTCACGTGATCAGTACATGATCAGTCACGTGAACAGTGCATGATCATTTACGTGATCTTTGCATGATCAGTCACGTTACCAGTATATGGTTGCTACGTGATCATTCCATGACGAGCCACGTGAGCAGTGCATGATAGCCACGTGATGTGTGCATGAGTTACGTGAGCAGAGTATGATCAGCCACGTGATCAGTGCATGAGTGCCACGTGATGTGCATGATATGTCACGTGACAGGTGTGTGATCAGCCACGTGAACAGTGCATGATCAGCCACGTGATCAGTGCATGGTCAGACACGTGAACAGTGTATGATCAGCCACGTGATCAGTGCATGATATCCAAGTGATCAGTGCATGATCATCACGTGATCAGTGTATGATCAGCCACGTGAACAGTGCATGCTCAGTCACGTGATCTGGGCCTGCTGAGCTGCGTGATTACTGTCTGCTCATCTGCTTGACAATTGCCAGCTGAGCTGCACGATTCCTGCCTGTCATCTGCTTGACAATTGCCAGCTGTGCTGCGTAATTCCTGCCTGCTCAGCTGCTTGATTATTGCCAGCTGAGCAGCATGATTCCTCACACCTGAGTTCCATGATTATTGCCTGCTGACTGTTTGATTCGTGCCTACTCAGCTCTTTGTTTATTGCCTCCAGAGGCACATGATCAGTGTATGATAGCAAACATGATCAGCGCATGATCAGTCACATGATCAGCGCCATTAAGTCACGTGATCACTACATGATAGTCATGTGATCAGTCCATGCTCAGTCACGGTATCAGTGCATGATCAGCCACGTGATCAGTGCATGATCTGTCACAAGATTAGTGTATGATCATCCACGTGATCAGTGCACGGGCAGTCATGTGATCAGTGCATGATATAGACGTGAACAGTGCATGATCAGTCTCGTGATCAGTGCATGATAGCCACGTGATCAGTGCATGATCAGTCACCTGATGGGTGTATGATCATTCACGTGACCTGTACATGGTAGCTACATGATCATTGCATGATCAGCCACGTGAGTAGTTCATGATAGCCACGTGATCACTGCATGATCAGTCACGTGATCAGTGCATGATCAGTCATGTGACCAGTACATGGTAGCTGCGTGATCATGGCATGATCAGCCACGTGAGCAGTGCATGATAGCCACGCGATCAGTGCATGATCAGACACGAGATCAGTGCATGATCAGTCACGTGATCAGTGCATGATCAGCCACGCGATCAGTGCATGACCAGGCACGTGATCAGTGTATGTCCAGCCAAGTGATCAGTGCATGATAGCCACGTGATCAGTGCATGATCAGTCACGGATCAGTGCATGATCAGTTACGTGATCAGTGTATGATCAGCCACGTGATCAGTGCATGATCAGCCACATGATCAGTGCATGATCAGTCACGTGATCAGCATGATCAGCCATGATCAGTGCATGTAGCCACGATCGTGCATGATAGCCACGTGATCAGTGCATGATAGCCACGGATCAGTGCATGATCAGTCGCGGACCAGTACATGGTAGCCACGTGATCATTGCCTGATAAGCCACGTGATCAGTGCATGATAGCCACGTGATCAGTGCATGATAGCCACGTGATCAGTGCATGATCAGTCATGTGATACAGTGTGATCAGCCACGTGATCAGTGCATGATATCCACGTGATCAGTGCATGACAGCCACGTGATCAGTGCATGAGAGCCACGGGATCAGTGCATGATCAGTCACGTGATACATGTGTGATCAGCCACGTGATCAGTGCATGATGAGCCACGTGATCAGTGCAGGATCAATTACGTGATCAGTGCATGATCAGTCACGTGACCAGTACATGGTTGCTACGTGATCGCTGCATGATCAGCCACGTGAGCAGAGCATGATAGCCACGTGGTCAGTGCATGATCAGTCACGTGATCAGTACATGATCAGTCACGTGAACAGTGCATGATCATTTACGTGATCTTTGCATGATCAGTCACGTTACCAGTATATGGTTGCTACGCGATCATTCCATGACGAGCCACGTGAGCAGTGCATGATAGCCACGTGATGTGTGCATGAGTTACGTGAGCAGAGTATGATCAGCCACGTGATCAGTGCATGAGTGCCACGTGATCAGTGCATGATATGTCACGTGACAGGTGTGTGATCAGCCACGTGAACAGTGCATGTTCAGCCACGTGATCAGTGCATGATAGCCACGTGATCAGTGCATGATCAGTTACGTGAGCAGTGTATGATCAGCCACGTGATCAGTGCATGGTCAGACACGTGAACAGTGTATGATCAGCCACGTGATCAGTGCATGATATCCAAGTGATCAGTGCATGATCATCACGTGATCAGTGTATGATCAGCCACGTGAACAGTGCATGCTCAGTCACGTGATCTGGGCCTGCTGAGCTGCGTGATTACTGTCTGCTCATCTGCTTGACAATTGCCAGCTGAGCTGCACGATTCCTGCCTGTCATCTGCTTGACAATTGCCAGCTGTGCTGCGTAATTCCTGCCTGCTCAGCTGCTTGATTATTGCCAGCTGAGCAGCATGATTCCTCACACCTGAGTTCCATGATTATTGCCTGCTGACTGTTTGATTCGTGCCTACTCAGCTCTTTGTTTATTGCCTCCAGAGGCACATGATCAGTGTATGATAGCAAACATGATCAGCGATGATCAGTCACATGATCAGCGCCATTAAGTCACGTGATCACTACATGATAGTCATGTGATCAGTCCATGCTCAGTCACGGTATCAGTGCATGATCAGCCACGTGATCAGTGCATGATCTGTCACAAGATTAGTGTATGATCATCCACGTGATCAGTGCACGGGCAGTCATGTGATCAGTGCATGATATAGACGGAACAGTGCATGATCAGTCTCGTGATCAGTGCATGATAGCCACGTGATCAGTGCATGATCAGTCACCTGATGGGTGTATGATCATTCACGTGACCTGTACATGGTAGCTACATGATCATTGCATGATCAGCCACGTGAGTAGTTCATGATAGCCACGTGATCACTGCATGATCAGTCACGTGATCAGTGCATGATCAGTCATGTGACCAGTACATGGTCAGCCGCGCGATCAGTGGCATGATGCAGCCACGTGAGCAGTGCATGATAGCCACGTGATCAGTGCATGATCAGACACGAGATCAGTGCATGATCAGTCACGTGATCAGTGCATGATCAGCCACGTGATCAGTGCATGACCAGCCACGTGATCAGTGCATGATCAGCCACGTGATCAGTGCATGATAGCCACGTGATCAGTGCATGATCAGTCACGCGTCAGTGCATGATCAGCCACGTGATCAGTGCATGATAGCCACGTGATCAGTGCATGATCAGCCACGTGATCAGTGCATGATCAGCTCACGTGATCAGTGCATGATCAGCCACGTGATCAGCGCGCATCAGCCACGTGATCAGTGCATGATCAGACGTGATCAGTGCATGAAGCCACGATCAGTGCATGATAGCCACGTGATCAGTGCATGATCAGCCACGTGATCAGTGTATCAGCCGCGTGATCAGCCAGTCACGTGATCAGTGCATGAAGCCACGTGATCAGTGCATGATCAGCCACGGATCAGTGCATGATAGCCACGTGATCAGTGCATGATCAGTCACGGATCAGTGCATGATAGCCACGTGATCAGCATGATCACCACGGATCAGTGCATGATCAGCCACATGATCAGTGCATGATCAATCACGTGATCAGTGCATGATCAGTCACGTGACCAGTACATGTAGCTACGTGATCATTGCCTGATCAGCCACGTGATCAGTGCATGATAGCCACGTGATCAGTGCATGATAGCCACGTGATCAGTGCATGATCAGTCATGTGATACGTGATCAGCCACGTGATCAGTGCATGATATCCACGTGATCAGTGCATGACAGCCACGTGATCAGTGCATGAGAGCCACGGGATCAGTGCATGATCAGTCACGTGATACATGTGTGATCAGCCACGTGATCAGTGCATGATGAGCCACGTGATCAGTGCAGGATCAATTACGTGATCAGTGCATGATCAGTCACGCGACCAGTACATGGTTGCTACGCGATCGCTGCATGATCAGCCACGTGAGCAGAGCATGATAGCCACGTGGTCAGTGCATGATCAGTCACGTGATCATTACATGATCAGTCACGTGAACAGTGCATGATCATTTACGTGATCTTTGCATGATCAGTCACGTTACAAGTATATGGTTGCTACGTGATCATTCCATGACGAGCCACGTGAGCAGTGCATGATAGCCACGTGATGTGTGCATGAGTTACGTGAGCAGAGTATGATCAGCCACGTGATAAGTGCATGAGTGCCACTGATCAGTGCATGATATGTCACGTGACAGGTGTGTGATCAGCCACGTGAACAGTGCATGTTCAGCCACGTGATCAGTGCATGATAGCCACGTGAACAGTGCATGACCAGTTACGTGAGCAGTGTATGATCAGCCACGTGATCAGTGCATGGTCAGACACGTGAACAGTGTATGATCAGCCACGTGATCAGTGCATGATATCCACGTGATCAGTGCATGATCATCACGTGATCAGTGTATGATCAGCCACGTGAACAGTGCATGCTCAGTCACGTGATCTGGGCCTGCTGAGCTGCGTGATTACTGTCTGCTCATCTGCTTGACAATTGCCAGCTGAGCTGCACGATTCCTGCCTGTCATCTGCTTGACAATTGCCAGCTGTGCTGCGTAATTCCTGCCTGCTCAGCTGCTTGATTATTGCCAGCTGAGCAGCATGATTCCTCACACCTGAGTTCCATGATTATTGCCTGCTGACTGTTTGATTCGTGCCTACTCAGCTCTTTGTTTATTGCCTCCAGAGGCACATGATCAGTGTATGATAGCAAACATGATCAGCGCATGATCAGTCACATGATCAGCGCCATTAAGTCACGTGATCACTACATGATAGTCATGTGATCAGTCCATGCTCAGTCACGGTATCAGTGCATGATCAGCCACGTGATCAGTGCATGATCTGTCACAAGATTAGTGTATGATCATCCACGTGATCAGTGCACGGGCAGTCATGTGATCAGTGCATGATATAGACGTGAACAGTGCATGATCAGTCTCGTGATCAGTGCATGATAGCCACGTGATCAGTGCATGATCAGTCACCTGATGGGTGTATGATCATTCACGTGACCTGTACATGGTAGCTACATGATCATTGCATGATCAGCCACGTGAGTAGTTCATGATAGCCACGTGATCACTGCATGATCAGTCACGTGATCAGTGCATGATCAGTCATGTGACCAGTACATGGTAGCTGCGTGATCATGGCATGATCAGCCACGTGAGCAGTGCATGATAGCCACGTGATCAGTGCATGATCAGACACGAGATCAGTGCATGATCAGTCACGTGATCAGTGCATGATCAGCCACGCGATCAGTGCATGACCAGGCACGTGATCAGTATGTCCAGCCAAGTGATCAGTGCATGATAGCCACGTGATCAGTGCATGATCAGTCACGTGATCAGTGCATGATCAGTTACGTGATCAGTGCATGATCAGCCACGTGATCAGTGCATGATCAGCCACGTGATCAGTGCATGATCAATCACGTGATCAGTGCATGATCAGTCACGGATCAGTGCATGATCAGCCACGTGATCAGTGCATGATCAGCCACGTGATCAGTGCATGATAGCCACGTGATCAGTGCATGATCAGTCACGTGATACCTGTGCATGATCAGTCACGTGATCAGAGCATGATAGCCACGTGATCAGTGCATGATCAGCCACGCGGATCAGTGCATGATCAGCCACGTGATCAGTGCATGATCAGTCACGTGATCAGTGCATGATCAGTCACGTGATCAGTGCATGATCAGTCACGTGATCAGTGCATGGTCAGCTACGTGATCATTCCATGACGCAGCCACGTGAGCAGTGCATGATAGCCACGTGATGTGTGCATGAGTTACGTGAGCAGAGTATGATCAGCCACGTGATCAGTGCATGAGTGCCACGTGATCAGTGCATGATATGTCACGTGACAGGTGTGTGATCAGCCACGTGAACAGTGCATGTTCAGCCACGTGATCAGTGCATGATAGCCACGTGATCAGTGCATGATCAGTTACGTGAGCAGTGTATGATCAGCCACGTGATCAGTGCATGGTCAGACACGTGAACAGTGTATGATCAGCCACGTGATCAGTGCATGATATCCAAGTGATCAGTGCATGATCATCACGTGATCAGTGTATGATCAGCCACGTGAACAGTGCATGCTCAGTCACGTGATCTGGGCCTGCTGAGCTGCGTGATTACTGTCTGCTCATCTGCTTGACAATTGCCAGCTGAGCTGCACGATTCCTGCCTGTCATCTGCTTGACAATTGCCAGCTGTGCGCGTAATTCCTGCCTGCTCAGCTGCTTGATTATTGCCAGCTGAGCAGCATGATTCCTCACACCTGAGTTCCATGATTATTGCCTGCTGACTGTTTGATTCGTGCCTACTCAGCTCTTTGTTTATTGCCTCCAGAGGCACATGATCAGTGTATGATAGCAAACATGATCAGCGCATGATCAGTCACATGATCAGCGCCATTAAGTCACGTGATCACTACATGATAGTCATGTGATCAGTCCATGCTCAGTCACGGTATCAGTGCATGATCAGCCACGTGATCAGTGCATGATCTGTCACAAGATTAGTGTATGATCATCCACGTGATCAGTGCACGGTCAGTCATGTGATCAGTGCATGATATAGACGTGAACAGTGCATGATCAGTCTCGTGATCAGTGCATGATAGCCACGTGATCAGTGCATGATCAGTCACCTGATGGGTGTATGATCATTCACGTGACCTGTACATGGTAGCTACATGATCATTGCATGATCAGCCACGTGAGCAGTTCATGATAGCCACGTGATCACTGCATGATCAGTCACGTGATCAGTGCATGATCAGTCACGTGATCAGTGCATGATCAGCCACGTGATCAGTGCATGATCAGCCGTGATCAGTGCATGATCAGCCACGTGAGCAGTGCATGATAGCCACGTGATCAGTGCATGATCAGTCACGTGATCAGTGCATGATCAGTCACGTGATCAGTGCATGATCAGCCACGTGATCAGTGCATGATCAGCCACGTGATCAGTGCATGATCAGCCACGTGATCAGTGCATGATCAGTCACGTGATCAGTGCATGATAGCCACGGATCATGATCAGCCGCGATCAGTGCATGATAGCCACGTGATCAGCATGATAGCCACGATCAGTGCATGATCATCACGGATCAGCATGATCAGCCACGTGATCAGTGCATGATCAGCCACGTGATCAGTGCATGATCAGCCACGTGATCAGTGCATGATCAGCCACGTGATCAGTGCATGATACAGACGCGGATCAGTGCATGATCAGCCACGTGATCAGTGCATGATCAGCCACGTGATCAGTGCATGATCAGTCACGTGATCAGTGCATGATCAGTCACGTGACCAGTGCATGGTAGCCACGTGATCAGTGCATGATCAGCCACGTGATCAGTGCATGATAGCCACGCGGATCAGTGCATGATCAGCCACGTGATCAGTGCATGATCAGCCACGTGATCAGTGCATGTAGCCACGTGATCAGTGCATGATCAGTCACGTGATCAGTGCATGATCAGCCACGTGATCAGTGCATGATCAGCCACGTGATCAGTGCATGATCAGCCACGTGATCAGTGCATGATCAATCACGTGATCAGTGCATGATCAGTCACGTGACCAGTACATGGTCAGCCACGTGATCATTGCCTGATCAGCCACGTGATCAGTGCATGATAGCCACGTGATCAGTGCATGATAGCCACGTGATCAGTGCATGATCAGTCATGTGATACGTGATCAGCCACGTGATCAGTGCATGATATCCACGTGATCAGTGCATGACAGCCACGTGATCAGTGCATGAGAGCCACGGGATCAGTGCATGATCAGTCACGTGATACATGTGTGATCAGCCACGTGATCAGTGCATGATGAGCCACGTGATCAGTGCAGGATCAATTACGTGATCAGTGCATGATCAGTCACGCGACCAGTACATGGTTGCTACGTGATCGCTGCATGATCAGCCACGTGAGCAGAGCATGATAGCCACGTGGTCAGTGCATGATCAGTCACGCGATCAGTACATGATCAGTCACGTGAACAGTGCATGATCATTTACGCGATCTTTGCATGATCAGTCACGCTACCAGTATATGGTTGCCACGTGATCATTCCATGACGCAGCCACGTGAGCAGTGCATGATAGCCACGTGATGTGTGCATGAGTTACGCGGAGCAGAGTATGATCAGCCACGTGATCAGTGCATGAGTGCCACGTGATCAGTGCATGATATGTCACGTGACAGGTGTGTGATCAGCCACGGAACAGTGCATGTTCAGCCACGTGATCAGTGCATGATAGCCACGTGATCAGTGCATGATCAGTTACGTGAGCAGTGTGCGATCAGCCACGTGATCAGTGCATGGTCAGACACGTGAACAGTGTATGATCAGCCACGTGATCAGTGCATGATATCCAAGTGATCAGTGCATGATCATCACGTGATCAGTGTATGATCAGCCACGTGAACAGTGCATGCTCAGTCACGTGATCTGGGCCTGCTGAGCTGCGTGATTACTGTCTGCTCATCTGCTTGACAATTGCCAGCTGAGCTGCACGATTCCTGCCTGTCATCTGCTTGACAATTGCCAGCTGTGCTGCGTAATTCCTGCCTGCTCAGCTGCTTGATTATTGCCAGCTGAGCAGCATGATTCCTCACACCTGAGTTCCATGATTATTGCCTGCTGACTGTTTGATTCGTGCCTACTCAGCTCTTTGTTTATTGCCTCCAGAGGCACATGATCAGTGTATGATAGCAAACATGATCAGCGCATGATCAGTCACATGATCAGCGCCATTAAGTCACGTGATCACTACATGATAGTCATGTGATCAGTCCATGCTCAGTCACGGTATCAGTGCATGATCAGCCACGTGATCAGTGCATGATCTGTCACAAGATTAGTGTATGATCATCCACGTGATCAGTGCACGGGCAGTCATGTGATCAGTGCATGATATAGACGTGAACAGTGCATGATCAGCGTGATCAGTGCATGATCAGTCACGTGATCAGTACATGGTAGCTACATGATCATTGCATGATCAGCCACGTGAGCAGTTCATGATAGCCACGTGATCACTGCATGATCAGTCACGTGATCAGTGCATGATCAGTCACGTGATCAGTGCATGATCAGCCACGTCCGATCAGTGCATGATCAGCCACGTGATCAGTGCATGATCAGCCACGTGATCAGTGCATGACCAGGCACGTGATCAGTGCATGTCCAGCCAAGTGATCAGTGCATGATAGCCACGTGATCAGTGCATGATCAGTCACGTGATCAGTGCATGATCAGTTACGTGATCAGTGTATGATCAGCCACGTGATCAGTGCATGATCAGCCACATGATCAGTGCATGATCAATTACGTGATCAGTGCATGATCAGTCACGTGACCAGTACATGGTAGCTACGTGATCATTGCCTGATAAGCCACGTGATCAGTGCATGATAGCCACGTGATCAGTGCATGATAGCCACGTGATCAGTGCATGATCAGTCATGTGATACGTGTGTGATCAGCCACGTGATCAGTGCATGATATCCACGTGATCAGTGCATGACAGCCACGTGATCAGTGCATGAGAGCCACGTGATCAGTGCATGATCAGTCACGTGATACATGTGTGATCAGCCACGTGATCAGTGCATGATGAGCCACGTGATCAGTGCAGGATCAATTACGTGATCAGTGCATGATCAGTCACGTGACCAGTACATGGTTGCTACGCGTGATCGCTGCATGATCAGCCACGTGAGCAGAGCATGATAGCCACGTGGTCAGTGCATGATCAGTCACGTGATCAGTACATGATCAGTCACGTGAACAGTGCATGATCATTTACGTGATCTTTGCATGATCAGTCACGCACAGTATATGGCCGCGATCATTCCATGACCAGCCACGTGAGCAGTGCATGATAGCCACGTGATGTGTGCATGAGTCACGTGAGCAGAGTATGATCAGCCACGTGATCAGTGCATGATAGCCACGTGATCAGTGCATGATATGTCACGTGACAGTGTGTGATCAGCCACGTGAACAGTGCATGTTCAGCCACGTGATCAGTGCATGATAGCCACGTGATCAGTGCATGATCAGTCACGCGGATCAGTGCATGATCAGCCACGTGATCAGTGCATGATCAGCCACGTGATCAGTGCATGATCAGCCACGTGATCAGTGCATGATCAGTCACGTGATCAGTGCATGATCAGCCACGTGATCAGTGCATGATCAGCCACGTGATCAGTGCATGATCCAGCCACGTGATCAGTGCATGATAGCCACGCGATCAGTGCATGATCAGTCACGTGATCAGTGCATGATCAGTCACGTGATCAGTGCATGATCAGCCACGTGATCAGTGCATGATCAGCCACGTGATCAGTGCATGATCAGTCACGTGATCAGTGCATGATCAGCCACGTGATCAGTGCATGATCAGGCACGTGATCAGTGTATGATCCAGCCACGTGATCAGTGCATGATAGCCACGTGATCAGTGCATGATCAGTCACGTGATCAGTGCATGATCAGTTACGTGATCAGTGTATGATCAGCCACGTGATCAGTGCATGATCAGCCACATGATCAGTGCATGATCAGTCCACGTGATCAGTGCATGATCAGTCACGTGATCAGTGCATGATCAGCCACGTGATCAGTGCAGTCAGCCACGTGATCAGTGCATGATAGCCACGTGATCAGTGCATGATCAGCCACGTGATCAGTGCATGATAGCCACGTGATCAGTGCATGATCAGTCACGTGATACGTGTGTGATCAGCCACGTGATCAGTGCATGATAGCCACGTGATCAGTGCATGACAGCCACGTGATCAGTGCATGAGAGCCACGGGATCAGTGCATGATCAGTCACGTGATACATGTGTGATCAGCCACGTGATCAGTGCATGATGAGCCACGTGATCAGTGCAGGATCAATTACGTGATCAGTGCATGATCAGTCACGTGACCAGTACATGGTTGCTACGTGATCGCTGCATGATCAGCCACGTGAGCAGAGCATGATAGCCACGTGGTCAGTGCATGATCAGTCACGTGATCAGCACATGATCAGTCACGTGAACAGTGCATGATCATTTACGTGATCTTTGCATGATCAGTCACGTGACCAGTATATGGTTGCTACGTGATCATTCCATGACGAGCCACGTGAGCAGTGCATGATAGCCACGTGATGTGTGCATGAGTTACGTGAGCAGAGTATGATCAGCCACGTGATCAGTGCATGAGTGCCACGTGATCAGTGCAGGATATGTCACGTGACAGGTGTGTGATCAGCCACGTGAACAGTGCATGTTCAGCCACGTGATCAGTGCATGATAGCCACGTGATCAGTGCATGATCAGTTACGTGAGCAGTGTATGATCAGCCACGTGATCAGTGCATGGTCAGACACGTGAACAGTGTATGATCAGCCACGTGATCAGTGCATGATATCCAAGTGATCAGTGCATGATCATCACGTGATCAGTGTATGATCAGCCACGTGAACAGTGCATGCTCAGTCACGTGATCTGGGCCTGCTGAGCTGCGTGATTACTGTCTGCTCATCTGCTTGACAATTGCCAGCTGAGCTGCACGATTCCTGCCTGTCATCTGCTTGACAATTGCCAGCTGTGCTGCGTAATTCCTGCCTGCTCAGCTGCTTGATTATTGCCAGCTGAGCAGCATGATTCCTCACACCTGAGTTCCATGATTATTGCCTGCTGACTGTTTGATTCGTGCCTACTCAGCTCTTTGTTTATTGCCTCCAGAGGCACATGATCAGTGTATGATAGCAAACATGATCAGCGCATGATCAGTCACATGATCAGCGCCATTAAGTCACGTGATCACTACATGATAGTCATGTGATCAGTCCATGCTCAGTCACGGTATCAGTGCATGATCAGCCACGTGATCAGTGCATGATCTGTCACAAGATTAGTGTATGATCATCCACGTGATCAGTGCACGGGCAGTCATGTGATCAGTGCATGATATAGACGTGAACAGTGCATGATCAGTCTCGTGATCAGTGCATGATAGCCACGTGATCAGTGCATGATCAGTCACCTGATGGGTGTATGATCATTCACATGACCTGTACATGGTAGCTACATGATCATTGCATGATCAGCCACGTGAGTAGTTCATGATAGCCACGTGATCACTGCATGATCAGTCACGTGATCAGTGCATGATCAGTCATGTGACCAGTACATGGTAGCTGCGTGATCATGGCATGATCAGCCACGTGAGCAGTGCATGATAGCCACGTGATCAGTGCATGATCAGACACGTGATCAGTGCATGATCAGCCACGTGATCAGTGCATGACCAGGCACGTGATCAGTGTATGTCCAGCCAAGTGATCAGTGCATGATAGCCACGTGATCAGTGCATGATCAGTCACGTGATCAGTGCATGATCAGTTATGTGATCAGTGTATGATCAGCCACGTGATCAGTGCATGATCAGCCACATGATCAGTGCATGATCAATTACGTGATCAGTGCATGATCAGTCACGTGACCAGTACATGGTAGCTATGTGATCATTGCCTGATCAGCCACGTGATCAGTGCATGATAGCCACGTGATCAGTGCATGATAGCCACGTGATCAGTGCATGATCAGTCATGTGATACGTGTGTGATCAGCCACGTGATCAGTGCATGATATCCACGTGATCAGTGCATGACAGCCACGTGATCAGTGCATGAGAGCCACGGGACCAGTGCATGATCAGTCACGTGATACATGTGTGATCAGCCACGTGATCAGTGCATGATGAGCCACGTGATCAGTGCAGGATCAATTACGTGATCAGTGCATGATCAGTCACGTGACCAGTACATGGTTGCTACGTGATCGTTGCATGATCAGCCACGTGAGCAGAGCATGATAGCCACGTGGTCAGTGCATGATCAGTCACGTGATCAGTACATGATCAGTCACGTGAACAGTGCATGATCATTTACGTGATCTTTGCATGATCAGTCACGTTACCAGTATATGGTTGCTACGTGATCATTCCATGTCGAGCCACGTGAGCAGTGCATGATAGCCACGTGATGTGTGCATGAGTTACGTGAGCAGAGTATGATCAGCCACGTGATCAGTGCATGAGTGCCACGTGATCAGTGCATGATATGTCACGTGACAGGTGTGTGATCAGCCACGTGAACAGTGCATGTTCAGCCACGTGATCAGTGCATGATAGCCACGTGATCAGTGCATGATCAGTTACGTGAGCATTGTATGATCAGCCACGCGATCAGTGCATGGTCAGACACGTGAACAGTGTATGATCAGCCACGTGATCAGTGCATGATATCCAAGTGATCAGTGCATGATCATCACGTGATCAGTGTATGATCAGCCACGTGAACAGTGCATGCTCAGTCACGTGATCTGGGCCTGCTGAGCTGCGTGATTACTGTCTGCTCATCTGCTTGACAATTGCCAGCTGAGCTGCACGATTCCTGCCTGTCATCTGCTTGACAATTGCCAGCTGTGCTGCGTAATTCCTGCCTGTTCAGCTGCTTGATTATTGCCAGCTGAGCAGCATGATTCCTCACACCTGAGTTCCATGATTATTGCCTGCTGACTGTTTGATTCGTGCCTACTCAGCTCTTTGTTTATTGCCTCCAGAGGCACATGATCAGTGTATGATAGCAAACATGATCAGCGCATGATCAGTCACATGATCAGCGCCATTAAGTCACGTGATCACTACATGATAGTCATGTGATCAGTCCATGCTCAGTCACGGTATCAGTGCATGATCAGCCACGTGATCAGTGCATGATCTGTCACAAGATTAGTGTATGATCATCCACGTGATCAGTGCACGGGCAGTCATGTGATCAGTGCATGATATAGACGTGAACAGTGCATGATCAGTCTCGTGATCAGTGCATGATAGCCACGTGATCAGTGCATGATCAGTCACCTGATGGGTGTATGATCATTCACGTGACCTGTACATGGTAGCTACATGATCATTGCATGATCAGCCACGTGAGTAGTTCATGATAGCCACGTGATCACTGCATTATCAGTCACGTGATCAGTGCATGATCAGTCATGTGACCAGTACATGGTAGCTGCGTGATCATGGCATGATCAGCCACGTGAGCAGTGCATGATAGCCACGTGATCAGTGCATGATCAGACACGAGATCAGTGCATGATCAGTCACGTGATCAGTGCATGATCAGCCACGTGATCAGTGCATGACCAGGCACGTGATCAGTGTATGTCCAGCCAAGTGATCAGTGCATGATAGCCACGTGATCAGTGCATGATCAGTCACGTGATCAGTGCATGTTCAGTTATGTGATCAGTGTATGATCAGCCACGTGATCAGTGCATGATCAGCCACATGATCAGTGCATGATCAATTACGTGATCAGTGCATGATCAGTTACATGACCAGTACATGGTAGCTACGTGATCATTGCCTGATCAGCCACGTGATCAGTGCATGATAGCCACGTGATCAGTGCATGATAGCCACGTGATCAGTGCATGATCAGTCATGTGATACGTGTGTGATCAGCCACGTGATCAGTGCATGATATCCACGTGATCAGTGCATGACAGCCACGTGATCAGTGCATGAGAGCCACGTGATCAGTGCATGATCAGTCACGTGATACATGTGTGATCAGCCACGTGATCAGTGCATGATGAGCCACGTGATCAGTGCAGGATCAATTACGTGATCAGTGCATGATCAGTCACGTGACCAGTACATGGTTGCTACGTGATCGTTGCATGATCAGCCACGTGAGCAGAGCATGATAGCCACGTGGTCAGTGCATGATCAGTCACGTGATCAGTGCATGATCAGTCACGTGAACAGTGCATGATCATTTACGTGATCTTTGCATGATCAGTCACGTTACCAGTATATGGTTGCTACGTGATCATTCCATGACGAGCCACGTGAGCAGTGCATGATAGCCACGTGATGTGTGCATGAGTTACGTGAGCAGAGTATGATCAGCCACGTGATCAGTGCATGATCTGTCACGTGACAGGTGTGTGATCAGCCACGTGAACAGTGCATGTTCAGCCACGTGATCAGTGCATGATAGCCACGTGATCAGTGCATGATCAGTTACGTGAGCAGTGTATGATCAGCCACGTGATCAGTGCATGGTCAGACACGTGAACAGTGTATGATCAGCCACGTGATCAGTGCATGATATCCAAGTGATCAGTGCATGATCATCACGTGATCAGTGTATGATCAGCCACGTGAACAGTGCATGCTCAGTCACGTGATCTGGGCCTGCTGAGCTGCGTGATTACTGTCTGCTCATCTGCTTGACAATTGCCAGCTGAGCTGCACGATTCCTGCCTGTCATCTGCTTGACAATTGCCAGCTGTGCTGCGTAATTCCTGCCTGCTCAGCTGCTTGATTATTGCCAGCTGAGCAGCATGATTCCTCACACCTGTGTTCCATGATTATTGCCTGCTGACTGTTTGATTCGTGCCTACTCAGCTCTTTGTTTATTGCCTCCAGAGGCACATGATCAGTGTATGATAGCAAACATGATCAGCGCATGATCAGTCACATGATCAGTGCCATTAAGTCACGTGATCACTACATGATAGTCATGTGATCAGTCCATGCTCAGTCACGGTATCAGTGCATGATCAGCCACGTGATCAGTGCATGATCAGTCACGTGATCAGTGCATGATCAGCCACGTGATCAGTGCATGATCAGGCACGTGATCAGTGCATGATCAGACACGTGATCAGTGCATGATAGCCACGTGATCAGTGCATGATCAGTCACGTGATCAGTGCATGATCAGTTACGTGATCAGTGTATGATCAGCCACGTGATCAGTGCATGATCAGCCACGTGATCAGTGCATGATCAATCACGTGATCAGTGCATGATCAGTCACGTGACCAGTACATGGTAGCTACGTGATCATTGCATGATCAGCCACGTGATCAGTGCATGATAGCCACGTGATCAGTGCATGATCAGCCACGTGATCAGTGCATGATCAGTCATGTGATCGTGTGTGTGATCAGCCACGTGATCAGTGCATGATATCCACGTGATCAGTGCATGACAGCCACGTGATCAGTGCATGATAGCCACGTGATCAGTGCATGATCAGTCACGTGATCATGTGTGATCAGCCACGTGATCAGTGCATGATCAGCCACGTGATCAGTGCATGATCAATTACGTGATCAGTGCATGATCAGTCACGTGACCAGTACATGGTTGCTACGTGATCGTTGCATGATCAGCCACGTGATCAGTGCATGATAGCCACGTGATCAGTGCATGATCAGCCACGTGATCAGTGCATGATCAGTCACGTGATCAGTGCATGATCATCCACGTGATCAGTGCATGATCAGTCATGTGATCAGTGCATGATATAGACGTGATCAGTGCATGATCAGTCACGTGATCAGTGCATGATAGCCGTGATCAGTGCATGATCAGTCACGTGATCAGTGCATGATCAGTCACGTGACCAGTACATGTGCTACGTGATCAGTGCATGATCAGCCACGTGATAGTGCATGATAGCCACGTGATCAGTGCATGATCAGTCACGTGATCAGTGCATGATCAGTCACGTGACCAGTACATGGTAGCTGCGTGATCATGGCATGATCAGCCACGTGAGCAGTGCATGATAGCCACGTGATCAGTGCATGATCAGTCACGTGATCAGTGCATGATCAGTCACGTGATCAGTGCATGATCAGCCACGTGATCAGTGCATGATCAGTCACGTGATCAGTGCATGATCAGCCACGTGATCAGTGCATGATCAGGCACGTGATCAGTGTATGTCAGCCACGTGATCAGTGCATGATAGCCACGTGATCAGTGCATGATCAGTCACGTGATCAGTGCATGATCAGTTATGTGATCAGTGTATGATCAGCCACGTGATCAGTGCATGATCAGCCACATGATCAGTGCATGATCAATTACGTGATCAGTGCATGATCAGTCACGTGACCAGTACATGGTAGCTACGTGATCATTGCATGATCAGCCACGTGATCAGTGCATGATAGCCACGTGATCAGTGCATGATAGCCACGTGATCAGTGCATGATCAGTCATGTGATTCGTGTGTGATCAGCCACGTGATCAGTGCATGATATCCACGTGATCAGTGCATGACAGCCACGTGATCAGTGCATGAGAGCCACGGGATCAGTGCATGATCAGTCACGTGATACATGTGTGATCAGCCACGTGATCAGTGCATGATGAGCCACGTGATCAGTGCAGGATCAATTACGTGATCAGTGCATGATCAGTCACGTGACCAGTACATGGTTGCTACGTGATCGTTGCATGATCAGCCACGTGAGCAGAGCATGATAGCCACGTGGTCAGTGCATGATCAGTCACGTGATCAGTACATGATCAGTCACGTGAACAGTGCATGATCATTTACGTGATCTTTGCATGATCAGTCACGTTACCAGTATATGGTTGCTACGTGATCATTCCATGACGAGCCACGTGAGCAGTGCATGATAGCCACGTGATGTGTGCATGAGTTACGTGAGCAGAGTATGATCAGCCACGTGATCAGTGCATGAGTGCCACGTGATCAGTGCATGATATGTCACGTGACAGGTGTGTGATCAGCCACGTGAACAGTGCATGTTCAGCCACGTGATCAGTGCATGATAGCCACGTGATCAGTGCATGATCAGTTACGTGAGCAGTGTATGATCAGCCACGTGATCAGTGCATGGTCAGACACGTGAACAGTGTATGATCAGCCACGTGATCAGTGCATGATATCCAAGTGATCAGTGCATGATCATCACGTGATCAGTGTATGATCAGCCACGTGAACAGTGCATGCTCAGTCACGTGATCTGGGCCTGCTGAGCTGCGTGATTACTGTCTGCTCATCTGCTTGACAATTGCCAGCTGAGCTGCACGATTCCTGCCTGTCATCTGCTTGACAATTGCCAGCTGTGCTGCATAATTCCTGCCTGTTCAGCTGCTTGATTATTGCCAGCTGAGCAGCATGATTCCTCACACCTGAGTTCCATGATTATTGCCTGCTGACTGTTTGATTCGTGCCTACTCAGCTCTTTGTTTATTGCCTCCAGAGGCACATGATCAGTGTATGATAGCAAACATGATCAGCGCATGATCAGTCACATGATCAGTGCCATTAAGTCACGTGATCACTACATGATAGTCATGTGATCAGTCCATGCTCAGTCACGGTATCAGTGCATGATCAGCCACGTGATCAGTGCATGATCTGTCACAAGATTAGTGTATGATCATCCACGTGATCAGTGCATGGGCAGTCATGTGATCAGTGCATGATATAGACGTGAACAGTGCATGATCAGTCTCGTGATCAGTGCATGATAGCCACGTGATCAGTGCATGATCAGTCACCTGATGGGTGTATGATCATTCACGTGACCTGTACATGGTAGCTACATGATCATTGCATGATCAGCCACGTGAGTAGTTCATGATAGCCACGTGATCACTGCATGATCAGTCACGTGATCAGTGCATGATCAGTCATGTGACCAGTACATGGTAGCTGCGTGATCATGGCATGATCAGCCACGTGAGCAGTGCATGATAGCCACGTGATCAGTGCATGATCAGACACGAGATCAGTGCATGATCAGTCACGTGATCAGTGCATGATCAGCCACGTGATCAGTGCATGATCAGGCACGTGATCAGTGTATGTCAGCCACGTGATCAGTGCATGATAGCCACGTGATCAGTGCATGATCAGTCACGTGATCAGTGCATGATCAGTTACGTGATCAGTGTATGATCAGCCACGTGATCAGTGCATGATCAGCCACGTGATCAGTGCATGATCAATTACGTGATCAGTGCATGATCAGTCACGTGACCAGTGCATGGTAGCTACGTGATCATTGCATGATCAGCCACGTGATCAGTGCATGATAGCCACGTGATCAGTGCATGATAGCCACGTGATCAGTGCATGATCAGTCACGTGATCGTGTGTGATCAGCCATGATCAGTGCATGATATCCACGTGATCAGTGCATGATGCCACGTGATCAGTGCATGATCAGTCACGTGATCAGTGCATGATCAGCCACGTGATCAGTGCATGATCAGCCACGTGATCAGTGCATGATCAGCCACGTGATCAGTGCATGATCAGCCACGTGATCAGTGCATGATCAGACACGTGATCAGTGCATGATCAGTCACGTGATCAGTGCATGATCAGCCACGTGATCAGTGCATGATCAGGCACGTGATCAGTGTATGATCAGCCACGTGATCAGTGCATGATAGCCACGTGATCAGTGCATGATCAGTCACGTGATCAGTGCATGATCAGTTACGTGATCAGTGTATGATCAGCCACGTGATCAGTGCATGATCAGCCACGTGATCAGTGCATGATCAATTACGTGATCAGTGCATGATCAGTCACGTGACCAGTACATGGTAGCTACGTGATCATTGCTGATCAGCCACGTGATCAGTGCATGATAGCCACGTGATCAGTGCATGATAGCCACGTGATCAGTGCATGATAGCCACGTGATCAGTGCATGATCAGTCATGTGATACGTGTGTGATCAGCCACATGATCAGTGCATGATATCCACGTGATCAGTGCATGACAGCCACGTGATCAGTGCATGAGAGCCACGTGATCAGTGCATGATCAGTCACGTGATACATGTGTGATCAGCCACGTGATCAGTGCATGATGAGCCACGTGATCAGTGCATGATCAATTACGTGATCAGTGCATGATCAGTCACGTGACCAGTACATGGTTGCTACGTGATCGTTGCATGATCAGCCACGTGAGCAGAGCATGATAGCCACGTGGTCAGTGCATGATCAGTCACGTGATCAGTACATGATCAGTCACGTGAACAGTGCATGATCATTTACGTGATCTTTGCATGATCAGTCACGTGACCAGTATATGGTTGCTACGTGATCATTCCATGACGAGCCACGTGAGCAGTGCATGATAGCCACGTGATGTGTGCATGAGTTACGTGAGCAGAGTATGATCAGCCACGTGATCAGTGCATGAGTGCCACGTGATCAGTGCATGATATGTCACGTGACAGGTGTGTGATCAGCCACGTGAACAGTGCATGTTCAGCCACGTGATCAGTGCATGATAGCCACGTGATCAGTGCATGATCAGTTACGTGAGCAGTGTATGATCAGCCACGTGATCAGTGCATGGTCAGACACGTGAACAGTGTATGATCAGCCACGTGATCAGTGCATGATATCCAAGTGATCAGTGCATGATCATCACGTGATCAGTGTATGATCAGCCACGTGAACAGTGCATGCTCAGTCACGTGATCTGGGCCTGCTGAGCTGCGTGATTACTGTCTGCTCATCTGCTTGACAATTGCCAGCTGAGCTGCACGATTCCTGCCTGTCATCTGCTTGACAATTGCCAGCTGTGCTGCATAATTCCTGCCTGCTCAGCTGCTTGATTATTGCCAGCTGAGCAGCATGATTCCTCACACCTGAGTTCCATGATTATTGCCTGCTGACTGTTTGATTCGTGCCTACTCAGCTCTTTGTTTATTGCCTCCAGAGGCACATGATCAGTGTATGATAGCAAACATGATCAGCGCATGATCAGTCACATGATCAGTGCCATTAAGTCACGTGATCACTACATGATAGTCATGTGATCAGTCCATGCTCAGTCACGGTATCAGTGCATGATCAGCCACGTGATCAGTGCATGATCTGTCACAAGATTAGTGTATGATCATCCACGTGATCAGTGCATGGCAGTCATGTGATCAGTGCATGATATAGACGTGAACAGTGCATGATCAGTCTCGTGATCAGTGCATGATAGCCACGTGATCAGTGCATGATCAGTCACCTGATGGGTGTATGATCATTCACGTGACCTGTACATGGTAGCTACATGATCATTGCATGATCAGCCACGTGAGTAGTTCATGATAGCCACGTGATCACTGCATGATCAGTCACGTGATCAGTGCATGATCAGTCATGTGACCAGTACATGGTAGCTGCGTGATCATGGCATGATCAGCCACGTGAGCAGTGCATGATAGCCACGTGATCAGTGCATGATCAGACACGAGATCAGTGCATGATCAGTCACGTGATCAGTGCATGATCAGCCACGTGATCAGTGCATGATCAGGCACGTGATCAGTGTATGTCAGCCACGTGATCAGTGCATGATAGCCACGTGATCAGTGCATGATCACCACGTGATCAGTGCATGATCAGTCACGTGATCATGTGTGATCAGCCACGTGATCAGTGCATGATCAGCCACGTGATCAGTGCATGATCAATCACGTGATCAGTGCATGATCAGTCACGTGACCAGTGCATGGTAGCTACGTGATCAGTGCATGATCAGCCACGTGATCAGTGCATGATAGCCACGTGATCAGTGCATGATCAGTCACGTGATCAGTGCATGATAGCTACGTGATCAGTGCATGATCAGCCACGTGATCAGTGCATGATCAGCCACGTGATCAGTGCATGATCAGTCACGTGATCAGTGCATGATAGCTACGTGATCAGTGCATGATCAGCCACGTGATCAGTGCATGATAGCCACGTGATCAGTGCATGATCAGTCACGTGATCAGTGCATGATCAGCACGTGATCAGTGCATGATCAGCCACGTGATCAGTGCATGACCAGCCACGTGATCAGTGCATGATCAGCCACGTGATCAGTGCATGATCAGTCACGTGATCAGTGCATGATCAGTTATGTGATCAGTGTATGATCAGCCACGTGATCAGTGCATGATCAGCCACATGATCAGTGCATGATCAATTACGTGATCAGTGCATGATCAGTCACGTGACCAGTACATGGTAGCTACGTGATCATTGCCTGATCAGCCACGTGATCAGTGCATGATAGCCACGTGATCAGTGCATGATAGCCACGTGATCAGTGCATGATCAGTCATGTGATACGTGTGTGATCAGCCACGTGATCAGTGCATGATATCCACGTGATCAGTGCATGACAGCCACGTGATCAGTGCATGAGAGCCACGGGATCAGTGCATGATCAGTCACGTGATACATGTGTGATCAGCCACGTGATCAGTGCATGATGAGCCACGTGATCAGTGCAGGATCAATTACGTGATCAGTGCATGATCAGTCACGTGACCAGTACATGGTTGCTACGTGATCGTTGCATGATCAGCCACGTGAGCAGAGCATGATAGCCACGTGGTCAGTGCATGATCAGTCACGTGATCAGTACATGATCAGTCACGTGAACAGTGCATGATCATTTACGTGATCTTTGCATGATCAGTCACGTTACCAGTATATGGTTGCTACGTGATCATTCCATGACGAGCCACGTGAGCAGTGCATGATAGCCACGTGATGTGTGCATGAGTTACGTGAGCAGAGTATGATCAGCCACGTGATCAGTGCATGAGTGCCACGTGATCAGTGCATGATATGTCACGTGACAGGTGTGTGATCAGCCACGTGAACAGTGCATGTTCAGCCACGTGATCAGTGCATGATAGCCACGTGATCAGTGCATGATCAGTTACGTGAGCAGTGTATGATCAGCCACGTGATCAGTGCATGGTCAGACACGTGAACAGTGTATGATCAGCCACGTGATCAGTGCATGATATCCAAGTGATCAGTGCATGATCATCACGTGATCAGTGTATGATCAGCCACGTGAACAGTGCATGCTCAGTCACGTGATCTGGGCCTGCTGAGCTGCGTGATTACTGTCTGCTCATCTGCTTGACAATTGCCAGCTGAGCTGCACGATTCCTGCCTGTCATCTGCTTGACAATTGCCAGCTGTGCTGCGTAATTCCTGCCTGCTCAGCTGCTTGATTATTGCCAGCTGAGCAGCATGATTCCTCACACCTGAGTTCCATGATTATTGCCTGCTGACTGTTTGATTCGTGCCTACTCAGCTCTTTGTTTATTGCCTCCAGAGGCACATGATCAGTGTATGATAGCAAACATGATCAGCGCATGATCAGTCACATGATCAGCGCCATTAAGTCACGTGATCACTACATGATAGTCATGTGATCAGTCCATGCTCAGTCACGGTATCAGTGCATGATCAGCCACGTGATCAGTGCATGATCTGTCACAAGATTAGTGTATGATCATCCACGTGATCAGTGCACGGGCAGTCATGTGATCAGTGCATGATATAGACGTGAACAGTGCATGATCAGTCTCGTGATCAGTGCATGATAGCCACGTGATCAGTGCATGATCAGTCACCTGATGGGTGTATGATCATTCACGTGACCTGTACATGGTAGCTACATGATCATTGCATGATCAGCCACGTGAGTAGTTCATGATAGCCACGTGATCACTGCATGATCAGTCACGTGATCAGTGCATGATCAGTCATGTGACCAGTACATGGTAGCTGCGTGATCATGGCATGATCAGCCACGTGAGCAGTGCATGATAGCCACGTGATCAGTGCATGATCAGACACGAGATCAGTGCATGATCAGTCACGTGATCAGTGCATGATCAGCCACGTGATCAGTGCATGACCAGGCACGTGATCAGTGTATGTCCAGCCAAGTGATCAGTGCATGATAGCCACGTGATCAGTGCATGATCAGTCACGTGATCAGTGCATGATCAGTTATGTGATCAGTGTATGATCAGCCACGTGATCAGTGCATGATCAGCCACATGATCAGTGCATGATCAATTACGTGCTCAGTGCATGATCAGTCACGTGACCAGTACATGGTAGCTACGTGATCATTGCCTGATCAGCCACGTGATCAGTGCATGATAGCCACGTGATCAGTGCATGATAGCCACGTGATCAGTGCATGATCAGCCACGTGATCAGTGCATGAGAGCCACGTGATCAGTGCATGATCAGTCACGTGATACATGTGTGATCAGCCACGTGATCAGTGCATGATGAGCCACGTGATCAGTGCAGGATCAATTACGTGATCAGTGCATGATCAGTCACGTGACCAGTACATGGTTGCTACGTGATCGTTGCATGATCAGCCACGTGAGCAGAGCATGATAGCCACGTGGTCAGTGCATGATCAGTCACGTGATCAGTACATGATCAGTCACGTGAACAGTGCATGATCATTTACGTGATCTTTGCATGATCAGTCACGTTACCAGTATATGGTTGCTACGTGATCATTCCATGACGAGCCACGTGAGCAGTGCATGATAGCCACGTGATGTGTGCATGAGTTACGTGAGCAGAGTATGATCAGCCACGTGATCAGTGCATGAGTGCCACGTGATCAGTGCATGATATGTCACGTGACAGGTGTGTGATCAGCCACGTGAACAGTGCATGTTCAGCCACGTGATCAGTGCATGATAGCCACGTGATCAGTGCATGATCAGTTACGTGAGCAGTGTATGATCAGCCACGTGATCAGTGCATGGTCAGACACGTGAACAGTGTATGATCAGCCACGTGATCAGTGCATGATATCCAAGTGATCAGTGCATGATCATCACGTGATCAGTGTATGATCAGCCACGTGAACAGTGCATGCTCAGTCACGTGATCTGGGCCTGCTGAGCTGCGTGATTACTGTCTGCTCATCTGCTTGACAATTGCCAGCTGAGCTGCACGATTCCTGCCTGTCATCTGCTTGACAATTGCCAGCTGTGCTGCGTAATTCCTGCCTGCTCAGCTGCTTGATTATTGCCAGCTGAGCAGCATGATTCCTCACACCTGAGTTCCATGATTATTGCCTGCTGACTGTTTGATTCGTGCCTACTCAGCTCTTTGTTTATTGCCTCCAGAGGCACATGATCAGTGTATGATAGCAAACATGATCAGCGCATGATCAGTCACATGATCAGCGCCATTAAGTCACGTGATCACTACATGATAGTCATGTGATCAGTCCATGCTCAGTCATGGTATCAGTGCATGATCAGCCACGTGATCAGTGCATGATCTGTCACAAGATTAGTGTATGATCATCCACGTGATCAGTGCACGGGCTGTCATGTAATCAGTGCATGATCAGTCACCTGATGGGTGTATGATCATTCACGTGACCTGTAATGGTAGCTACATGATCATTGCATGATCAGCCACGTGAGTAGGTCATGATAGCCACGTGATCACTGCATTATCAGTCATGTGACCAGTACATGGTAGCTGCGTGACCATGGCATGTTCAGCCACGTGAGCAGTGCATGATAGCCACGTGATCAGTGCATGATCAGACACGAGATCAGTGCATGATCAGTCACGTGATCAGTGCATGACCAGGCACGTGATCAGTGTATGTTCAGCCAAGTGATCAGTGCATGATAGCCACGTGATCAGTGCATGATCAGTCACGTGATCAGTGCATGATCAGTTATGTGATCAGTGTATGATCAGCCACGTGATCAGTGCATGATCAGCCACATGATCAGTGCATGATCAATTACGTGATCAGTGCATGATCAGTCACGTGACCAGTACATGGTAGCTACGTGATCATTGCCTGATCAGCCACATGATCAGTGCATGATAGCCACGTGATCAGTGCATGATAGCCACGTGATCAGTGCATGATCAGTCATGTGATACGTGTGTGATCAGCCATGTGATCAGTGCATGATATCCACGTGATCAGTGCATGACAGCCACGTGATCAGTGCATGAGAGCCACGGGACCAGTGCATGATCAGTCACGTGATACATGTGTGATCAGCCACGTGATCAGTGCATGATGAGCCACGTGATCAGTGCAGGATCAATTACGTGATCAGTGCATGATCAGCCACGTGAGTAGTTCATGATAGCCACGTGATCACTGCATGATCAGTCACGTGATCAGTGCATGATCAGTCATGTGACCAGTACATGGTAGCTGCGTGATCATGGCATGATCAGCCACGTGAGCAGTGCATGATAGCCACGTGATCAGTGCATGATCAGACACGAGATCAGTGCATGATCAGTCACGTGATCAGTGCATGATCAGACACGTGATCAGTGCATGACCAGGCACGTGATCAGTGTATGTCCAGCCAAGTGATCAGTGCATGATAGCCACGTGATCAGTGCATGATCAGTCACGTGATCAGTGCATGTTCAGTTATGTGATCAGTGTATGATCAGCCACGTGATCAGTGCATGATCAGCCACATGATCAGTGCATGATCAATTACATGCTCAGTGCATGATCAGTTACGTGACCAGTACATGGTAGCTACGTGATCATTGCCTGATAAGCCACGTGATCAGTGCATGATAGCCACGTGATCAGTGCATGAGAGCCACGTGATCAGTGCATGATCAGTCATGTGATACGTGTGTGATCAGCCACATGATCAGTGCATGATATCCACGTGATCAGTGCATGACAGCCACGTGATCAGTGCATGAGAGCCACGGGATCAGTGCATGATCAGTCACGTGATACTTGTGTGATCAGCCACGTGATCAGTGCATGATGAGCCACGTGATCATTGCAGGATCAATTACGTGATCAGTGCATGATCAGTCACGTGACCAGTACATGGTTGCTACGTGATCGTTGCATGATCAGCCACGTGAGCAGAGCATGATAGCCACGTGGTCAGTGCATGATCAGTCACGTGATCAGTACATGATCAGTCACGTGAACAGTGCATGATCATTTACGTGATCTTTGCATGATCAGTCACGTTACCAGTATATGGTTGCTACGTGATCATTCCATGACGAGCCACGTGAGCAGTGCATGATAGCCACGTGATGTGTGCATGAGTTACGTGAGCAGAGTATGATCAGCCACGTGATCAGTGCATGAGTGCCACGTGATCAGTGCATGATATGTCACGTGACAGGTGTGTGATCAGCCACGTGAACAGTGCATGTTCAGCCACGTGATCAGTGCATGATAGCCACGTGATCAGTGCATGATCAGTTACGTGAGCAGTGTATGATCAGCCACGTGATCAGTGCATGGTCAGACACGTGAACAGTGTATGATCAGCCACGTGATCAGTGCATGATATCCAAGTAATCAGTGCATGATCATCACGTGATCAGTGTACGATCAGCCACGTGAACAGTGCATGCTCAGTCACGTGATCTGGGCCTGCTGAGCTGCGTGATTAATGTCTGCTCATCTGCTTGACAATTGCCAGCTGAGCTGCACGATTCCTGCCTGTCATCTGCTTGACAATTGCCAGCTGTGCTGTGTAATTCCTGCCTGCTCAGCTGCTTGATTATTGCCAGCTGAGCAGCATGATTCCTCACACCTGAGTTCCATGATTATTGCCTGCTGACTGTTTGATTCGTGCCTACTCAGCTCTTTGTTTATTGCCTCCAGAGGCACATGATCAGTGTATGATAGCAAACATGATCAGCGCATGATCAGTCACATGATCAGCGCCATTAAGTCACGTGATCACTACATGATAGTCATGTGATCAGTCCATGCTCAGTCATGGTATCAGTGCATGATCAGCCACATGATCAGTGCCTGATCTGTCACAAGATTAGTGTATGATCATCCACGTGATCAGTGCACGGGCTGTCATGTAATCAGTGCATGATCAGTCACCTGATGGGTGTATGATCATTCACGTGACCTGTACATGGTAGCTACATGATCATTGCATGATCAGCCACGTGAGTAGTTCATGATAGCCACGTGATCACTGCATGATCAGTCATGTGACCAGTACATGGTAGCTGCGTGACCATGGCATGTTCAGCCATGTGAGCAGTGCATGATAGCCACGTGATCAGTGCATGATCAGACACGAGATCAGTGCATGATCAGTCACGTGATCAGTGGATGACCAGGCACGTGATCAGTGTATGTCCAGCCAAGTGATCAGTGCATGATAGCCACGTGATCAGTGCATGATCAGTCACGTGATCAGTGCATGATCAGTTATGTGATCAGTGTATGATCAGCCACGTGATCAGTGCATGATCAGCCACATGATCAGTGCATGATCAATTACGTGATCAGTGCATGATCAGTCACGTAACCAGTACATGGTAGCTACGTGATCATTGCCTGATCAGCCACATGATCAGTGCATGATAGCCACGTGATCAGTGCATGATAGCCACGTGATCAGTGCATGATCAGTCATGTGATACGTGTGTGATCAGCCACGTGATCAGTGCATGATATCCACGTGATCAGTGCATGACAGCCACGTGATCAGTGCATGAGAGCCACGGGACCAGTGCATGATCAGTCACGTGATACATGTGTGATCAGCCACGTGATCAGTGCATGATGAGCCACGTGATCAGTGCAGGATCAATTACGTGATCAGTGCATGATCAGTCACGTGACCAGTACATGGTTGCTACGTGATCGTTGCATGATCAGCCACGTGAGCAGAGCATGATAGCCACGTGGTGAGTGCATGATCAGTCACGTGATCAGTACATGATCAGTCACGTGAACAGTGCATGATCATTTACGTGATCTTTGCATGATCAGTCACGTTACCAGTATATGGTTGCTACGTGATCATTCCATGACGAGCCACGTGAGCAGTGCATGATAGCCACGTGATGTGTGCATGAGTTACGTGAGCAGAGTATGATCAGTCACGTGATCAGTGCATGAGTGACACGTGATCAGTGCATGATATGTCACGTGACAGGTGTGTGATCAGCCACGTGAACAGTGCATGTTCAGCCACGTGATCAGTGCATGATAGCCACGTGATCAGTGCATGATCAGTTACGTGAGCAGTGCATGATCAGCCACGTGATCAGTGCATGGTCAGACACGTGAACAGTGTATGATCAGCCACGTGATCAGTGCATGATATCCAAGTGATCAGTGCATGATCATCACGTGATCAGTGTATGATCAGCCACGTGAACAGTGCATGCTCAGTCACGTGATCTGGGCCTGCTGAGCTGCGTGATTACTGTCTGCTCATCTGCTTGACAATTGCCAGCTGAGCTGCACGATTCCTGCCTGTCATCTGCTTGACAATTGCCAGCTGTGCTGCATAATTCCTGCCTGTTCAGCTGCTTGATTATTGCCAGCTGAGCAGCATGATTCCTCACACCTGAGTTCCATGATTATTGCCTGCTGACTGTTTGATTCGTGCCTACTCAGCTCTTTGTTTATTGCCTCCAGAGGCACATGATCAGTGTATGATAGCAAACATGATCAGCGCATGATCAGTCACATGATCAGTGCCATTAAGTCACGTGATCACTACATGATAGTCATGTGATCAGTCCATGCTCAGTCACAGTATCAGTGCATGATCAGCCACGTGATCAGTACATGATCTGTCACAAGATTAGTGTATGATCATCCATGTGAACAGTGCACGGGCAGTCATGTGATCAGTGCATGATATAGAAGTGAACAGTGCATGATCAGTCTCGTGATCAGTGCATGATAGCCACGTGATCAGTGCATGATCAGTCACCTGATGGGTGTATGATCATTCACGTGACCTGTACATGGTAGCTACATGATCATTGCATGATCAGCCACGTGAGTAGTTCATGATAGCCACGTGATCACTGCATGATCAGTCACGTGATCAGTGCATGATCAGTCATGTGACCAGTACATGGTAGCTGCGTGATCATGGCATGATCAGCCACGTGAGCAGTGCATGATAGCCACGTGATCAGTGCATGATCAGACACGAGATCAGTGCATGATCAGTCACGTGATCAGTGCATGATCAGCCACGTGATCAGTGCATGACCAGGCACGTGATCAGTGTATGTCCAGCCAAGTGATCAGTGCATGATAGCCACGTGATCAGTGCATGATGAGTCACGTGATCAGTGCATGATCAGTTATGTGATCAGTGTATGATCAGCCACGTGATCAGTGCATGATCAGCCACGTGATCAGTGCATGATCAATTACGTGCTCAGTGCATGATCAGTTACGTGACCAGTACATGGTAGCTACGTGATCATTGCCTGATAAGCCACGTGATCAGTGCATGATAGCCACGTGATCACTGCATGATAGCCACGTGATCAGTGCATGAGAGCCACGGGATCAGTGCATGATCAGTCATGTGATACGTGTGTGATCAGCCACATGATCAGTGCATGATATCCACGTGATCAGTGCATGACAGCCACGTGATCAGTGCATGAGAGCCACGGGATCAGTGCATGATCAGTCACGTGATACATGTGTGATCAGCCACGTGATCAGTGCATGATGAGCCACATGATCAGTGCAGGATCTATTACGTGATCTGTGCATGATCAGTCACGTGACCAGTACATGGTTGCTACGTGATCGTTGCATGATCAGCCACGTGAGCAGAGCATGATAGGCACGTGGTCAGTGCATGATCACTCACGTGATCAGTACATGATCAGACACGTGAACAGTGCATGATCATTTACGTGATCTTTGCATGATCAGTCACGTTACCACTATATGGTTGCTACGTGATCATTCCATGACGAGCCACGTGAGCAGTGCTTGATAGCCACGTGATGTGTGCATGAGTTACGTGAGCAGAGTATGATCAGCCACGTGATCAGTGCATGAGTGCCACGTGATCAGTGCATGATATGTCACGTGACAGGTGTGTGATCAGCCACGTGAACAGTGCATGTTCAGCCACGTGATCAGTGCATGATAGCCACGTGATCAGTGCATGATCAGTTACGTGAGCAGTGTATGATCAGCCACGTGATCAATGCATGGTCAGACACGTTAACAGTGTATGATCAGCCACGTGATCAGTGCATGATATCCAAGTTATCAGTGCATGATCATCACGTGATCAGTGCATGATCAGTCATGTGACCAGTACATGGTAGCTGCGTGATCATGGCATGATCAGCCACGTGAGCAGTGCATGATAGCCACGTGATCAGTGCATGATCAGACACGAGATCAGTGCATGATCAGTCACGTGATCAGTGCATGATCAGACACGAGATCAGTGCATGATCAGTCACGTGATCAGTGCATGATCAGCCACGTGATCAGTGCATGATAGCCACGTAATCAGTGCATGATAGCCACGTGATCATTGCATGATCAGTCATGTGATACGTGTGTGATCAGCCACGTGATCAGTGCATGATATCCACGTGATCAGTGCATGACAGCCACGTGATCAGTGCATGAGAGCCACAGGATCAGTGCATGATCAGTCACGTGATACATGTGTGATCAGCCACGTGATCAGTGCATGATGAGCCACGTGATCAGTGCAGGATCAATTACGTGATCAGTGCATGATCAGTCACGTGACCAGTACATGGTTGCTACGTGATCGTTGCATGATCAGCCACGTGAGCAGAGCATGATAGCCACGTGGTCAGTGCATGATCAGTCACGTGACCAGTACATGGTTGCTACGTGATCGTTGCATGATCAGCCACGTGAGCAGAGCATGATAGCCACGTGGTCAGTGCATGATCAGTCATGTGATCAGTACATGATCAGTCACGTGAACAGTGCATGATCATTTACGTGATCTTTGCATGATCAGTCACGTTACCAGTATATGGTTGCTACGTGATCATTCCATGACGAGCCACGTGAGCAGTGCATGATAGCCACGTGATGTGTGCATGAGTTACGTGAGCAGAGTATGATCAGCCACGTGATCAGTGCATGAGTGCCACGTGATCAGTGCATGATATGTCACGTGACAGGTGTGTGATCAGCCACGTGAACAGTGCATGTTCAGCCACGTGATCAGTGCATGATAGCCACGTGATCAGTGCATGATCAGTTACGTGAGCAGTGTATGATCAGCCACGTGATCAGTGCATGGTCAGACACGTGAACAGTGTATGATCAGCCATGTGATCAGTGCATGATATCCAAGTTATCAGTGCATGATCATCACGTGATCAGTGTATGATCAGCCACGTGAACAGTGCATGCTCAGTCACGTGATCTGGGCCTGCTGAGCTGCGTGATTACTGTCTGCTCATCTGCTTGACAATTGCCAGCTGAGCTGCACGATTCCTGCCTGTCATCTGCTTGACAATTGCCAGCTGTGCTGTGTAATTCCTGCCTGCTCAGCTGCTTGATTATTGCCAGTTGAGCAGCATGATTCCTCACACCTGAGTTCCATGATTATTGCCTGCTGACTGTTTGATTCGTGCCTACTCAGCTCTTTGTTTATTGCCTCCAGAGGCACATGATCAGTGTATGATAGCAAACATGATCAGCGCATGATCAGTCACATGATCAGCGCCATTAAGTCACGTGATCACTACATGATAGTCATGTGATCAGTCCATGCTCAGTCATGGTATCAGTGCATGATCAGCCACGTGATCAGTGCATGATCTGTCACAAGATTAGTGTATGATCATCCACGTGATCAGTGCACATGCAGTCATGTGATCAGTGCATGATATAGACGTGAACAGTGCATGATCAGTCTCGTGATCAGTGCATGATAGCCACGTGATCAGTGCATGATCAGTCACCTGATGGGTGTATGATCATTCACGTGACCTGTACATGGTAGCTACATGATCATTGCATGATCAGCCACGTGATCAGTGAATGACCAGGCACGTGATCAGTGTATGTCCAGCCAAGTGATCAGTGCATGATCAGTCACGTGATCAGTGCATGATCAGTTAGGTGATCAGTGTATGATCAGCCACGTGATCAGTGCATGATCAGCCACATGATCAGTGCATGATCAATTACGTGATCAGTGCATGATCAGTCACGTGACCAGTACATGGTAGCTACGTGATCATTGCCTGATCAGCCACATGATCAGTGCATGATAGCCACGTAATCAGTGCATGATAGCCACGTGATCATTACTGATCAGTCATGTGATACGTGTGTGATCAGCCACGTGATCAGTGCATGATATCCACGTGATCAGTGCATGACAGCCACGTGATCAGTGCGTGAGAGCCACGGGATCAGTGCATGATCAGTCACGTGATACATGTGTGATCAGCCACGTGATCAGTGCATGATGAGCCACGTGATCAGTGCAGGATCAATTACGTGATCAGTGCATGATCAGTCACGTGACCAGTACATGGTTGCTACGTGATCGTTGCATGATCAGCCACGTGAGCAGAGCATGATAGCCACGTGGTCAGTGCATGATCAGTCACGTGATCAGTACATGATCAGTCACGTGAACAGTGCATGATCATTTACGTGATCTTTGCATGATCAGTCACGTTACCAGTATATGGTTGCTACGTGATCATTCCATGACGAGCCACGTGAGCAGTGCATGATAGCCACGTGATGTGTGCATGAGTTACGTGAGCAGAGTATGATCAGCCACGTGATCAGTGCATGAGTGCCACGTGATCAGTGCATGATATGTCACGTGACAGGTGTGTGATCAGCCACGTGAACAGTGCATGTTCAGCCACGTGATCAGTGCATGATAGCCACGTGATCAGTGCATGATCAGTTACGTGAGCAGTGCATGATCAGCCACGTGATCAGTGCCTGGTCAGAAACGTGAACAGTGTATGATCAGCCACGTGATCAGTGCATGATATCCAAGTGATCAGTGCATGATCATCACGTGATCAGTGTATGATCAGCCACGTGAACAGTGCATGCTCAGTCACGTGATCTGGGCCTGCTGAGCTGCGTGATTACTGTCTGCTCATCTGCTTGACAATTGCCAGCTGAGCTGCACGATTCCTGCCTGTCATCTGCTTGACAATTGCCAGCTGTGCTGCGTAATTCCTGCCTGCTCAGCTGCTTGATTATTGCCAGCTGAGCAGCATGATTCCTCACACCTGAGTTCCATGATTATTGCCTGCTGACTGTTTGATTCGTGCCTACTCAGCTCTTTGTTTATTGCCTCCAGAGGCACATGATCAGTGTATGATAGCAAACATGATCAGCGCATGATCAGTCACATGATCAGCGCCATTAAGTCACGTGATCACTACATGATAGTCATGTGATCAGTCCATGCTCAGTCACGGTATCAGTGCATGATCAGCCACGTGATCAGTGCATGATCTGTCACAAGATTAGTGTATGATCATCCACGTGATCAGTGCACGGGCAGTCATGTAATCAGTGCAAGATATAGACGTGAACAGTGCATGATCAGTCTCGTGATCCGTGCATGATAGCCACGTGATCAGTGCATGATCAGTCACCTGATGGGTGTATGATCATTCACGTGACCTGTACATGGTAGCTACATGATCATTGCATGATCAGCCACGTGAGTAGTTCATGATAGCCACGTGATCACTGCATGATCAGTCACGTGATCAGTGCATGATCAGTCATGTGACCAGTACATGGTAGCTGCGTGATCATGGCATAATCAGCCACGTGAGCAGTGCATGAGAGCCACGTGATCAGTGCATGATCAGACACGAGATCAGTGCATGATCAGTCACGTGATCAGTGCATGATCAGACACCTGATCAGTGCATGACCAGGCACGTGATCAGTGTATGTCCAGCCAAGTGATCAGTGCATGATAGCCACGTGATCAGTGCATGATCAGTCACGTGATCAGTGCATGTTCAGTTATGTGATCAGTGTATGATCAGCCACGTGATCAGTGCATGATCAGACACATGATCAGTGCATGATCAATTACATGCTCAGTGCATGATCAGTTACGTGACCAGTGCATGATCAGTTATGTGATCAGTGCATGATCAGTCTCGTGATCCGTGCATGATAGCCACGTGATCAGTGCATGATCAGTCACCTGATGGGTGTATGATCATTCACGTGACCTGTACATGGTAGCTACATGATCATTGCATGATCAGCCACGTGAGTAGTTCATGATAGCCACGTGATCAGTGCATGATCAGACACGAGATCAGTGCATGATCAGTCACGTGATCAGTGCATGATCAGCCACGTGATCAGTGCATGGTAGCTGCGTGATCATTCCATGACGAGCCACGTGAGCAGTGCATGATAGCCACCTGATGTGTGCATGAGTTACGTGAGCAGAGTATGATCAGCCACGTGATCAGTGCATGAGTGACACGTGATCAGTGCATGATATGTCACGTGACAGGTGTGTGATCAGCCACGTGAACAGTGCATGTTCAGCCACGGGATCAGTGCATGATAGCCACGTGATCAGTGCATGATCAGTTACGTGAGCAGTGCATGATCAGCCACGTGATCAGTGCATGGTCAGACACGTGAACAGTGTATGATCAGCCATGTGATCAGTGCATGATATCCAAGTGATCAGTGCATGATCATCACGTGATCAGTGTATGATCAGCCACGTGAACAGTGCATGCTCAGTCACGTGATCTGGGCCTGCTGAGCTGCGTGATTACTGTCTGCTCATCTGCTTGACAATTGCCAGCTGAGCTGCACGATTCCTGCCTGTCATCTGCTTGACAATTGCCAGCTGTGCTGCATAATTCCTGCCTGTTCAGCTGCTTGATTATTGCCAGCTGAGCAGCATGATTCCTCACACCTGAGTTCCATGATTATTGCCTGCTGACTGTTTGATTCGTGCCTACTCAGCTCTTTGTTTATTGCCTCCAGAGGCACATGATCAGTGTATGATAGCAAACATGATCAGCGCATGATCAGTCACATGATCAGTGCCATTAAGTCACGTGATCACTACATGATAGTCATGTGATCAGTCCATGCTCAGTCACAGTATCAGTGCATGATCAGCCACGTGATCAGTACATGATCTGTCACAAGATTAGTGTATGATCATCCATGTGATCAGTGCACGGGCAGTCATGTGATCAGTGCATGATATAGACGTGAACAGTGCATGATCAGTCCCGTGATCCGTGCATGATAGCCACGTGATCAGTGCATGATCAGTCACCTGATGGGTGTATGATCATTCACGTGACCTGTACATGGTAGCTACATGATCATTGCATGATCAGCCACGTGAGTAGTTCATGATAGCCACGTGATCAGTGCATGATCAGACACGAGATCAGTGCATGATCAGTCACGTGATCAGTGCATGATCAGTCATGTGACCAGTACATGGTAGCTGCGTGATCATGGCATGATCAGCCACGTGAGCAGTGCATGATAGCCACGTGATCAGTGCATGATCAGACACGAGATCAGTGCATGATATGTCACGTGACAGGTGTGTGATCAGCCACGTGAACAGTGCATGTTCAGCCACGTGATCAGTGCATGATAGCCACGTGATCAGTGCATGATCAGTTACGTGAGCAGTGTATGATCAGCCACGTGATCAGTGCATGGTCAGACACGTTAACAGTGTATGATCAGCCACTTGATCAGTGCATGATATCCAAGTGATCAGTGCATGATCATCACGTGATCAGTGCATGATCAGCCACATGATCAGTGCATGATCTGTCACAAGATTAGTGTATGATCATCCACATGATCAGTGCACGGGCAGTCATGTGATCAGTGCATGATATAGACGTGAACAGTGCATGATCAGTCTCGTGATCCGTGCATGATAGCCACGTGATCAGTGCATGATCAGTCACCTGATGGGTGTATGATCATTCACGTGACCTGTACATGGTAGCTACATGATCATTGCATGATCAGCCACGTGAGTAGTTCATGATAGCCACGTGATCACTGCATGATCAGTCACGTGATCAGTGCATGATCAGTCATGTGACCAGTACATGGTAGCTGCGTGATCATGGCATGATCAGCCACGTGAGCAGTGCATGATCAGTTATGTGATCAGTGTATGATCAGCCACGGGATCAGTGCATGATCAGCCACATGATCAGTGCATGATCAATTACGTGATCAGTGCATGATCAGTCACGTGACCAGTACATGGTAACTACGTGATCATTGCCTGATCAGCCACATGATCAGTGCATGATAGCCACGTGATCAGTGCATGATAGCCACGTGATCAGTGCATGATCAGTCATGTGATACGTGTGTGATCAGCCACGTGATCAGTGCATGATATCCACGTGATCAGTGCATGACAGCCACGTGATCAGTGCATGAGAGCCACGGGACCAGTGCATGATCAGTCACGTGATACATGTGTGATCAGCCACGTGATCAGTGCATGATTAGCCACGTGATCAGTGCAGGATCAATTACGTGATCAGTGCATGATCAGTCACGTGACCAGTACATGGTTGCTACGTGATCGTTGCATGATCAGCCACGTGAGCAGAGCATGATAGCCACGTGGTCAGTGCATGATCAGTCACGTGATCAGTACATGATCAGTCACGTGAACAGTGCATGATCATTTACGTGATCTTTGCATGATCAGTCACGTTACCAGTATATGGTTGCTACGTGATCATTCCATGACGAGCCACGTGAGCAGTGCATGACAGCCACGTGATGTGTGCATGAGTTACGTGAGCAGAGTATGATCAGCCACGTGATCAGTGCATGAGTGACACGTGATCAGTGCATGATATGTCACGTGACAGGTGTGTGATCAGCCACGTGAACAGTGCATGTTCAGCCACGTGATCAGTGCATGATAGCCACGTGATCAGTGCATGATCAGTTACGTGAGCAGTGCATGATCAGCCACGTGATCAGTGCATGGTCAGACACGTGAACAGTGTATGATCAGCCACGTGATCAGTGCATGATATCCAAGTGATCAGTGCATGATCATCACGTGATCAGTGTATGATCAGCCACGTGAACAGTGCATGCTCAGTCACGTGATCTGGGCCTGCTGAGCTGCGTGATTACTGTCTGCTCATCTGCTTGACAATTGCCAGCTTAGCTGCACGATTCCTGCCTGTCATCTGCTTGACAATTGCCAGCTGTGCTGCATAATTCCTGCCTGTTCAGCTGCTTGATTATTGCCAGCTGAGCAGCATGATTCCTCACACCTGAGTTCCATGATTATTGCCTGCTGACTGTTTGATTCGTGCCTACTCAGCTCTTTGTTTATTGCCTCCAGAGGCACATGATCAGTGTATGATAGCAAACATGATCAGCGCATGATCAGTCACATGATCAGTGCCATTAAATCACGTGATCACTACATGATAGTCATGTGATCAGTCCATGCTCAGTCACAGTATCAGTGCATGATCAGCCACGTGATCAGTACATGATCTGTCACAAGATTAGTGTATGATCATCCACGTGATCAGTGCACGGGCAGTCATGTGATCAGTGCATGATATAGACGTGAACAATGCTTGATCAGTCACGTGATCAGTGCATGATCAGTCATGTGACCAGTACATGGTAGCTGCGTGATCATGGCATGATCAGCCACGTGAGCAGTGCATGATAGCCACGTGATCAGTGCATGATCAGACACGAGATCAGTGCATGATCAGTCACGTGATCAGTGCATGATCAGACACGAGATCAGTGCATGATCAGTCACGTGATCAGTGCATGATCAGCCACATGATCAGTGCATGACCAGGCACGTGATCAGTGTATGTCCAGCCAAGTGATCAGTGCATGATAGCCACGTGATCAGTGCATGATCAGTCACGTGATCAGTGCATGATCAGTTATGTCATCAGTGTATGATCATCCACGTGATCAGTGCATGATCAGCCACATGATCAGTGCATGATCAACTACGTGCTCAGTGCATGATCAGTTACGTGACCAGTACAAGGTAGCTACGTGATCATTGCCTGATAAGCCACGTGATCATTGCATGATAGCCACGTGATCAGTGCATGATAGCCACGTGATCAGTGCATGATCAGTCATGTGATACATGTGTGATCAGCCACATGATCAGTGCATGATATCCACGTGATCAGTGCATGACAGCCACGTGATCAGTGCATGAGAGCCACGGGATCAGTGCATGATCAGTCACGTGATACATATGTGATCAGCCACGTGATCAGTGCATGATGAGCCACGTGATCAGTGCAGGATCAATTACGTGATCAGTGCATGATCAGTCACGTGACCAGTACATGGTTGCTACGTGATCGTTGCATGATCAGCCACGTGAGCAGAGCATGATAGCCACGTGGTCAGTGCATGATCAGTCACGTGATCAGTACATGATCAGTCACGTGAACAGTGCATGATCATTTACGTGATCTTTGCATGATCAGTCACGTTACCAGTATATGGTTGCTACGTGATCATTCCATGACGAGCCACGTGAGCAGTGCATGATAGCCACGTGATGTGTGCATGAGTTACGTGAGCAGAGTATGATCAGCCACGTGATCAGTGCATGATAGCCACGTGATCAGTGCATGATCAGTCATGTGATACGCGTGTGATCAGCCACATGATCAGTGCATGATATCCACGTGATCAGTGCATGAGTAGCCACGTGATCAGTGCAGGATATGTCACGTGACAGGTGTGTGATCAGCCACGTGAACAGTGCATGTTCAGCCACGTGATCAGTGCATGATCAGCCACGTGATCAGTGCATGATCAGTTACGTGAGCAGTGTATGATCAGCCACGTGATCAGTGCATGGTCAGACACGAGATCAGTGCATGATCAGTCACGTGATCAGTGCATGATCAGCCACGTGATCAGTGCATGACCAGGCACGTGATCAGTGTATGTCCAACCAAGTGATCAGTGCATGATAGCCACGTGATCAGTGCATGATCAGTCACGTGATCAGTGCATGATCAGTTATGTGATCAGTGTATGATCAGCCACGTGATCAGTGCATGATCAGCCACATGATCAGTGCATGATCAATTACATGCTCAGTGCATGATCAGTCACGTGACCAGTACATGGTAGGTACGTGATCATTGTCTGATCAGCCACTTGATCAGTGCATGATAGCCAGGTGATCAGTGCATGAGAGCCACGGGATCAGTGCATGAGAGCCACGGGATCAGTGCATGATCAGTCATGTGATACGTGTGTGATCAGCCACATGATCAGTGCATGATATCCACGTGATCAGTGCATGACAGCCACGTGATCAGTGCATGAGAGCCACGGGATCAGTGCATGATCAGTCACGTGATACATGTGTGATCAGCCACGTGATCAGTGCATGATGAGCCACGTGATCAGTGCAGGATCAATTACGTGATCAGTGCATGATCAGTCACGTGACCAGTACATGGTTGCTACGTGATCGTTGCATGATCAGCCACGTGAGCAGAGCATGATAGCCACGTGGTCAGTGCATGATCAGTCACGTGATCAGCACATGATCAGTCACGTGAACAGTGCATGATCATTTACGTGATCTTTGCATGATCAGTCACGTTACCAGTATATGGTTGCTACGTGATCATTCCATGACGAGCCACGTGAGCAGTGCATGATAGCCACGTGATGTGTGCATGAGTTACGTGAGCAGAGTATGATCAGCCACGTGATCAGTGCATGAGTGCCACGTGATCAGTGCAGGATATGTCACGTGACAGGTGTGTGATCAGCCACGTGAACAGTGCATGTTCAGCCACGTGATCAGTGCATGATAGCCACGTGATCAGTGCATGATCAGTTACGTGAGCAGTGTATGATCAGCCACGTGATCAGTGCATGGTCAGACACGTGAACAGTGTATGATCAGCCACGTGATCAGTGCATGATATCCAAGTGATCAGTGCATGATCATCACGTGATCAGTGTATGATCAGCCACGTGAACAGTGCATGCTCAGTCACGTGATCTGGGCCTGCTGAGCTGCGTGATTACTGTCTGCTCATCTGCTTGACAATTGCCAGCTGAGCTGCACGATTCCTGCCTGTCATCTGCTTGACAATTGCCAGCTGTGCTGCGTAATTCCTGCCTGCTCAGCTGCTTGATTATTGCCAGCTGAGCAGCATGATTCCTCACACCTGAGTTCCATGATTATTGCCTGCTGACTGTTTGATTCGTGCCTACTCAGCTCTTTGTTTATTGCCTCCAGAGGCACATGATCAGTGTATGATAGCAAACATGATCAGCGCATGATGAGTCACATGATCAGCGCCATTAAGTCACGTGATCACTACATGATAGTCATGTGATCAGTCCATGCTCAGTCACGGTATCAGTGCATGATCAGCCACGTGATCAGTGCATGATCTGTCACAAGATTAGTGTATGATCATCCACGTGATCAGTGTACGGGCAGTCATGTGATCAGGGCATGATATAGACGTGAACAGTGCATGATCAGTCTCGTGATCCGTGCATGATAGCCACGTGATCAGTGCATGATCAGTCACCTGATGGGTGTATGATCATTCACGTGACCTGTACATGGTAGCTACATGATCATTGCATGATCAGCCACGTGAGTAGTTCATGATAGCCACGTGATCACTGCATGATCAGTCACGTGATCAGTGCATGATCAGTCATGTGACCAGTACATGGTAGCTGCGTGACCATGGCATGTTCAGCCACGTGAGCAGTGCATGATAGCCACGTGATCAGTGCATGATGAGACACGAGATCAGTGCATGATCAGTCACGTGATCAGTGCATGACCAGGCACGTGATCAGTGTATGTCCAGCCAAGTGATCAGTGCATGATAGCCACGTGATCAGTGCATGATCAGTCACGTGATCAGTGCATGATCAGTTATGTGATCAGTGTATGATCAGCCACGTGATCAGTGCATGATCAGCCACATGATCAGTGCATGATCAATTACATGCTCAGTGCATGATCAGTCACGTGACCAGTACATGGTAGGTACGTGATCATTGTCTGATCAGCCACTTGATCAGTGCATGATAGCCAGGTGATCAGTGCATGAGAGCCACGGGATCAGTGCATGAGAGCCACGGGATCAGTGCATGATCAGTCATGTGATACGTGTGTGATCAGCCACATGATCAGTGCATGATATCCACGTGATCAGTGCATGACAGCCACGTGATCAGTGCATGAGAGCCACGGGATCAGTGCATGATCAGTCACGTGATACATGTGTGATCAGCCACGTGATCAGTGCATGATGAGCCACGTGATCAGTGCAGGATCAATTACGTGATCAGTGCATGATCAGTCACGTGACCAGTACATGGTTGCTACGTGATCGTTGCATGATCAGCCACGTGAGCAGAGCATGATAGCCACGTGGTCAGTGCATGATCAGTCACGTGATCAGCACATGATCAGTCACGTGAACAGTGCATGATCATTTACGTGATCTTTGCATGATCAGTCACGTTACCAGTATATGGTTGCTACGTGATCATTCCATGACGAGCCACGTGAGCAGAGCATGATAGCCACGTGATGTGTGCATGAGTTACGTGAGCAGAGTATGATCAGCCACGTGATCAGTGCATGAGTGCCACGTGATCAGTGCAGGATATGTCACGTGACAGGTGTGTGATCAGCCACGTGAACAGTGCATGTTCAGCCACGTGATCAGTGCATGATAGCCACGTGATCAGTGCATGATCAGTTACGTGAGCAGTGTATGATCAGCCACGTGATCAGTGCATGGTCAGACACGTGAACAGTGTATGATCAGCCACGTGATCAGTGCATGATATCCAAGTGATCAGTGCATGATCATCACGTGATCAGTGTATGATCAGCCACGTGAACAGTGCATGCTCAGTCACGTGATCTGGGCCTGCTGAGCTGCGTGATTACTGTCTGCTCATCTGCTTGACAATTGCCAGCTGAGCTGCACGATTCCTGCCTGTCATCTGCTTGACAATTGCCAGCTGTGCTGCGTAATTCCTGCCTGCTCAGCTGCTTGATTATTGCCAGCTGAGCAGCATGATTCCTCACACCTGAGTTCCATGATTATTGCCTGCTGACTGTTTGATTCGTGCCTACTCAGCTCTTTGTTTATTGCCTCCAGAGGCACATGATCAGTGTATGATAGCAAACATGATCAGCGCATGATGAGTCACATGATCAGCGCCATTAAGTCACGTGATCACTACATGATAGTCATGTGATCAGTCCATGCTCAGTCACGGTATCAGTGCATGATCAGCCACGTGATCAGTGCATGATCTGTCACAAGATTAGTGTATGATCATCCACGTGATCAGTGCACGGGCAGTCATGTGATCAGTGCATGATATAGACGTGAACAGTGCATGATCAGTCTCGTGATCCGTGCATGATAGCCACGTGATCAGTGCATGATCAGTCACCTGATGGGTGTATGATCATTCACGTGACCTGTACATGGTAGCTACATGATCATTGCATGATCAGCCACGTGAGTAGTTCATGATAGCCACGTGATCACTGCATGATCAGTCACGTGATCAGTGCATGATCAGTCATGTGACCAGTACATGGTAGCTGCGTGACCATGGCATGTTCAGCCACGTGAGCAGTGCATGATAGCCACGTGATCAGTGCATGATAGCCACGTGATCAGTGCATGATCAGTCATGTGATACGTGTGTGATCAGCCACGTGATCAGTGCATGATATCCACGTGATCAGTGCATGACACACACGTGATCAGTGTATGAGAGCCACGGGACCAGTGCATGATCAGTCACGTGATACATGTGTGATCAGCCACGTGATCAGTGCATGATGAGCCACGTGATCAGTGCAGGATCAATTACGTGATCAGTGCATGATCAGTCACGTGACCAGTACATGGTTGCTACGTGATCGTTGCATGATCAGCCACGTGAGCAGAGCATGATAGCCACATGGTCAGTGCATGATCAGTCACGTGATCAGTACATGATCAGTCACGTGAACAGTGCAAGATCATTTACGTGATCTTTGCATGATCAGTCACGTTACCAGTATATGGTTGCTACGTGATCATTCCATGTCGAGCCACGTGAGCAGTGCATGATAGCCACGTGATGTGTGCATGAGTTACGTGAGCAGAGTATGATCAGCCACGTGATCAGTGCATGAGTGACACGTGATCAGTGCATGATATGTCACGTGACAGGTGTGTGATCAGCCACGTGAACAGTGCATGTTCAGCCACGTGATCAGTGCATGATAGCCACGTGATCAGTGCATGATCAGTTACGTGAGCAGTGTATGATCAGCCACGTGATCAGTGCATGGTCAGACACGTGAACAGTGTATGATCAGCCACGTGATCAGTGCATGATATCCAAGTGATCAGTGCATGATCATCACGTGATCAGTGTATGATCAGCCACGTGAACAGTGCATGCTCAGTCACGTGATCTGGGCCTGCTGAGCTGCGTGATTACTGTCTGCTCATCTGCTTGACAATTGCCAGCTGAGCTGCACGATTCCTGCCTGTCATCTGCTTGACAATTGCCAGCTGTGCTGCGTAATTCCTGCCTGCTCAGCTGCTTGATTATTGCCAGCTGAGCAGCATGATTCCTCACACCTGAGTTCCATGATTATTGCCTGCTGACTGTTTGATTCGTGCCTACTCAGCTCTTTGTTTATTGCCTCCAGAGGCACATGATCAGTGTATGATAGCAAACATGATCAGCGCATGATCAGTCACATGATCAGTGCCATTAAGTCACGTGATCACTACATGATAGTCATGTGATCAGTCCATGCTCAGTCACGGTATCAGTGCATGATCAGCCACGTGATCAGTGCATGATCTGTCACAAGATTAGTGTATGATCATCCACGTGATCAGTGCACGGGCAGTCATGTGATCAGTGCATGATATAGACGTGAACAGTGCATGATCAGTCTCGTGATCAGTGCATGATAGCCACGTGATCAGTGCATGATCAGTCACCTGATGGGTGTATGATCATTCACGTGACCTGTACATGGTAGCTACATGATCATTGCATGATCAGCCACGTGAGTAGTTCATGATAGCCACGTGATTACTGCATGATCAGTCACGTGATCAGTGCATGATCAGTCATGTGACCAGTACATGGTAGCTGCGTGATCATGGCATGATCAGCCACGTGAGCAGTGCATGATAGCCACGTGATCAGTGCATGATCAGACACGAGATCAGTGCATGATCAGTCACGTGATCAGTGCATGATCAGCCACGTGATCAGTGCATGACCAGGCACGTGATCAGTGTATGTCCAGCCAAGTGATCAGTGCATGATAGCCACGTGATCAGTGCATGATCAGTCACGTGATCAGTGCATGATCAGTTATGTGATCAGTGTATGATCAGCCACGTGATCAGTGCATGATCAGCCACATGATCAGTGCATGATCAATTACGTGATCAGTGCATGATCAGTCACGTGACCAGTACATGGTAGCTACGTGATCATTGCCTGATCAGCCACGTGATCAGTGCATGATAGCCACGTGATCAGTGCATGATAGCCACGTGATCAGTGCATGATCAGTCATGTGATACGTGTGTGATCAGCCACATGATCAGTGCATGATATCCACGTGATCAGTGCATGACAGCCACGTGATCAGTGCATGAGAGCCACGGGATCAGTGCATGATCAGTCACGTGATACTTGTGTGATCAGCCACGTGATCAGTGCATGATGAGCCACGTGATCAGTGCAGGATCAATTACGTGATCAGTGCATGATCAGTCACGTGACCAGTACATGGTTGCTACGTGATCGTTGCATGATCAGCCACGTGAGCAGAGCATGATAGCCACGTGGTCAGTGCATGATCAGTCACGTGATCAGTACATGATCAGTCACGTGAACAGTGCATGATCATTTACGTGATCTTTGCATGATCAGTCACGTTACCAGTATATGGTTGCTACGTGATCATTCCATGACGAGCCACGTGAGCAGTGCATGATAGCCACGTGATGTGTGCATGAGTTACGTGAGCAGAGTATGATCAGCCACGTGATCAGTGCATGAGTGCCACGTGATCAGTGCATGATATGTCACGTGACAGGTGTGTGATCAGCCACGTGAACAGTGCATGTTCAGCCACGTGATCAGTGCATGATAGCCACGTGATCAGTGCATGATCAGTTACGTGAGCAGTGTATGATCAGCCACGTGATCAGTGCATGGTCAGACACGTGAACAGTGTATGATCAGCCACGTGATCAGTGCATGATATCCAAGTGATCAGTGCATGATCATCACGTGATCAGTATATGATCAGCCACGTGAACAGTGCATGCTCAGTCACGTGATCTGGGCCTGCTGAGCTGCGTGATTACTGTCTGCTCATCTGCTTGACAATTGCCAGCTGAGCTGCACGATTCCTGCCTGTCATCTGCTTGACAATTGCCAGCTGTGCTGCGTAATTCCTGCCTGCTCAGCTGCTTGATTATTGCCAGCTGAGCAGCATGATTCCTCACACCTGTGTTCCATGATTATTGCCTGCTGACTGTTTGATTCGTGCCTACTCAGCTCTTTGTTTATTGCCTCCAGAGGCACATGATCAGTGTATGATAGCAAACATGATCAGCGCATGATCAGTCACATGATCAGCGCCATTAAGTCACGTGATCACTACATGATAGTCATGTGATCAGTCCATGCTCAGTCACGGTATCAGTGCATGATCAGCCACGTGATCAGTGCATGATCAGTCACGTGATCAGTGCATGATCAGCCACGTGATCAGTGCATGACCAGGCACGTGATCAGTGCATGTCCAGCCAAGTGATCAGTGCATGATAGCCACGTGATCAGTGCATGATCAGTCACGTGATCAGTGCATGATCAGTTATGTGATCAGTGTATGATCAGCCACGTGATCAGTGCATGATCAGCCACATGATCAGTGCATGATCAATTACGTGATCAGTGCATGATCAGTTACATGACCAGTACATGGTAGCTACGTGATCATTGCCTGATCAGCCACGTGATCAGTGCATGATAGCCACGTGATCAGTGCATGATAGCCACGTGATCAGTGCATGATCAGTCATGTGATACGTGTGTGATCAGCCACGTGATCAGTGCATGATATCCACGTGATCAGTGCATGACAGCCACGTGATCAGTGCATGAGAGCCACGGGATCAGTGCATGATCAGTCACGTGATACATGTGTGATCAGCCACGTGATCAGTGCATGATGAGCCACGTGATCAGTGCAGGATCAATTACGTGATCAGTGCATGATCAGTCACGTGACCAGTACATGGTTGCTACGTGATCGTTGCATGATCAGCCACGTGAGCAGAGCATGATAGCCACGTGGTCAGTGCATGATCAGTCACGTGATCAGTACATGATCAGTCACGTGAACAGTGCATGATCATTTACGTGATCTTTGCATGATCAGTCACGTTACCAGTATATGGTTGCTACGTGATCATTCCATGACGAGCCACGTGAGCAGTGCATGATAGCCACGTGATGTGTGCATGAGTTACGTGAGCAGAGTATGATCAGCCACGTGATCAGTGCATGAGTGCCACGTGATCAGTGCATGATATGTCACGTGACAGGTGTGTGATCAGCCACGTGAACAGTGCATGTTCAGCCACGTGATCAGTGCATGATAGCCACGTGATCAGTGCATGATCAGTTACGTGAGCAGTGCATGATCAGCCACGTGATCAGTGCATGGTCAGACACGTGAACAGTGTATGATCAGCCACGTGATCAGTGCATGATATCCAAGTGATCAGTGCATGATCATCACGTGATCAGTGTATGATCAGCCACGTGAACAGTGCATGCTCAGTCACGTGATCTGGGCCTGCTGAGCTGCGTGATTACTGTCTGCTCATCTGCTTGACAATTGCCAGCTGAGCTGCACGATTCCTGCCTGTCATCTGCTTGACAATTGCCAGCTGTGCTGCGTAATTCCTGCCTGCTCAGCTGCTTGATTATTGCCAGCTGAGCAGCATGATTCCTCACACCTGAGTTCCATGATTATTGCCTGCTGACTGTTTGATTCGTGCCTACTCAGCTCTTTGTTTATTGCCTCCAGAGGCACATGATCAGTGTATGATAGCAAACATGATCAGCGCATGATCAGTCACATGATCAGCGCCATTAAGTCACGTGATCACTACATGATAGTCATGTGATCAGTCCATGCTCAGTCACGGTATCAGTGCATGATCAGCCACGTGATCAGTGCATGATCTGTCACAAGATTAGTGTATGATCATCCACGTGATCAGTGCACGGGCAGTCATGTGATCAGTGCATGATATAGACGTGAACAGTGCATGATCAGTCTCGTGATCAGTGCATGATAGCCACGTGATCAGTGCATGATCAGTCACCTGATGGGTGTATGATCATTCACGTGACCTGTACATGGTAGCTACATGATCATTGCATGATCAGCCACGTGAGTAGTTCATGATAGCCACGTGATCACTGCATGATCAGTCACGTGATCAGTGCATGATCAGTCATGTGACCAGTACATGGTAGCTGCGTGATCATGGCATGATCAGCCACGTGAGTGCATGATAGCCACGTGATCAGTGCATGATCAGACACGAGATCAGTGCATGATCAGTCACGTGATCAGTGCATGATCAGACACGTGATCAGTGCATGATCAGTCACGTGATCAGTGCATGATCAGCCACGTGATCAGTGCATGACCAGGCACGTGATCAGTGTATGTCCAGCCAAGTGATCAGTGCATGATAGCCACGTGATCAGTGCATGATCAGTCACGTGATCAGTGCATGATCAGTTATGTGATCAGTGTATGATCAGCCACGTGATCAGTGCATGATCAGCCACATGATCAGTGCATGATCAATTACGTGATCAGTGCATGATCAGTCACGTGACCAGTACAAGGTAGCTACGTGATCATTGCCTGATAAGCCACGTGATCAGTGCATGATAGCCACGTGATCAGTGCATGATAGCCACGTGATCAGTGCATGATCAGTCATGTGATACGTGTGTGATCAGCCACATGATCAGTGCATGATATCCACGTGATCAGTGCATGACAGCCACGTGATCAGTGCATGAGAGCCACGGGATCAGTGCATGATCAGTCACGTGATACATGTGTGATCAGCCACGTGATCAGTGCATGATGAGCCACGTGATCAGTGCAGGATCAATTACGTGATCAGTGCATGATCAGTCACGTGACCAGTACATGGTTGCTACGTGATCGTTGCATGATCAGCCACGTGAGCAGAGCATGATATCCACGTGGTCAGTGCATGATCAGTCACGTGATCAGTACATGATCAGTCACCGGAACAGTGCATGATCATTTACGTGATCTTTGCATGATCAGTCACGTTACCAGTATATGGTTGCTACGTGATCATTCCATGACGAGCCACGTGAGCAGTGCATGATAGCCACGTGATGTGTGCATGAGTTACGTGAGCAGAGTATGATCAGCCACGTGATCAGTGCATGAGTGACACGTGATCAGTGCATGATATGTCACGTGACAGGTGTGTGATCAGCCACGTGAACAGTGCATGTTCAGCCCCGTGATCAGTGCATGATAGCCACGTGATCAGTGCATGATCAGTTACGTGAGCAGTGCATGATCAGCCACGTGATCAGTGCATGGTCAGACACGTGAACAGTGTATGATCAGCCACGTGATCAGTGCATGATATCCAAGTGATCAGTGCATGATCATCACGTGATCAGTGTATGATCAACCACGTGAACAGTGCATGCTCAGTCACGTGATCTGGGCCTGCTGAGCTGCGTGATTACTGTCTGCTCATCTGCTTGACAATTGCCAGCTGAGCTGCACGATTCCTGCCTGTCATCTGCTTGACAATTGCCAGCTGTGCTGCGTAATTCCTGCCTGTTCAGCTGCTTGATTATTGCCAGCTGAGCAGCATGATTCCTCACACCTGAGTTCCATGATTATTGCCTGCTGACTGTTTGATTCGTGCCTACTCAGCTCTTTGTTTATTGCCTCCAGAGGCACATGATCAGTGTATGATAGCAAACATGATCAGCGCATGATCAGTCACATGATCAGTGCCATTAAGTCACGTGATCACTACATGATAGTCATGTGATCAGTCCATGCTCAGTCACCGTATCAGTGCATGATCAGCCACGTGATCAGTGCATGATCTGTCACAAGATTAGTGTATGATCATCCACGTAATCAGTGCACGGGCAGTCATGTGATCAGTGCATGATATAGACGTGAACAGTGCATGATCAGTCTCGTGATCCGTGCATGATAGCCACGTGATCAGTGCATGATCAGTCACCTGATGGGTGTATGATCATTCACGTGACCTGTACATGGTAGCTACATGATCATTGCATGATCAGCCACGTGAGTAGTTCATGATAGCCACGTGATTACTGCATGATCAGTCACGTGATCAGTGCATGATCAGTCATGTGACCAGTACATGGTAGCTGCGTGATCTTGGCATGATCAGCCACGTGAGCAGTGCATGATAGCCACGTGATCAGTGCATGATCAGACACGAGATCAGTGCATGATCAGTCACGTGATCAGTGCATGATCAGCCACGTGATCAGTGCATGACCAGGCACGTGATCACTGTATGTCCAGCCAAGTGATCAGTGCATGATAGCCACGTGATCAGTGCATGATCAGTCACGTGATCAGTGCATGTTCAGTTATGTGATCAGTGTATGATCAGCCACGTGATCAGTGCATGATCAGCCACATGATCAGTGCATGATCAATTACGTGATCAGTGCATGATCAGTCACGTGACCAGTACATGGTAGCTACGTGATCATTGCCTGATCAGCCACGTGATCAGTGCATGATAGCCACGTGATCAGTGCATGATAGCCACGTGATCAGTGCATGATCAGTCATGTGATACGTGTGTGATCAGCCACATGATCAGTGCATGATATCCACGTGATCAGTGCATGACAGCCACGTGATCAGTGCATGAGAGCCACGGGATCAGTGCATGATCAGTCACGTGATACATGTGTGATCAGCCACGTGATCAGTGCATGATGAGCCACGTGATCAGTGCAGGATCAATTACGTGATCAGTGCATGATCAGTCACGTGACCAGTACATGGTTGCTACGTGATCGTTGCATGATCAGCCACGTGAGCAGAGCATGATAGCCACGTGGTCAGTGCATGATCAGTCACGTGATCAGTACATGATCAGTCACGTGAACAGTGCATGATCATTTACGTGATCTTTGCATGATCAGTCACGTTACCAGTATATGGTTGCTACGTGATCATTCCATGACGAGCCACGTGAGCAGTGCATGATAGCCACGTGATGTGTGCATGAGTTACGTGAGCAGAGTATGATCAGCCACGTGATCAGTGCATGAGTGCCACGTGATCAGTGCATGATATGTCACGTGACAGGTGTGTGATCAGCCACGTGAACAGTGCATGTTCAGCCACGTGATCAGTGCATGATAGCCACGTGATCAGTGCATGATCAGTTACGTGAGCAGTGTATGATCAGCCACGTGATCAGTGCATGGTCAGACACGTGAACAGTGTATGATCAGCCACGTGATCAGTGCATGATATCCAAGTGATCAGTGCATGATCATCACGTGATCAGTATATGATCAGCCACGTGAACAGTGCATGCTCAGTCACGTGATCTGGGCCTGCTGAGCTGCGTGATTACTGTCTGCTCATCTGCTTGACAATTGCCAGCTGAGCTGCACGATTCCTGCCTGTCATCTGCTTGACAATTGCCAGCTGTGCTGCGTAATTCCTGCCTGCTCAGCTGCTTGATTATTGCCAGCTGAGCAGCATGATTCCTCACACCTGAGTTCCATGATTATTGCCTGCTGACTGTTTGATTCGTGCCTACTCAGCTCTTTGTTTATTGCCTCCAGAGGCACATGATCAGTGTATGATACCAAACATGATCAGCGCATGATCAGTCACATGATCAGCGCCATTAAGTCACGTGATCACTACATGATAGTCATGTGATCAGTCCGTGCTCAGTCACGGTATCAGTGCATGATCAGCCACGTGATCAGTGCATGATCAGTTACGTGATCAGTGCATGATCAGCCACGTGATCAGTGCATGATCAGTCACGTGATCAGTGCATGATCAGCCACGTGATCAGTGCATGATAGCCACGTGATCAGTGCATGATCAGTCACGTGATCAGTGCATGATCAGTCACGTGATCAGTGCATGATCAGCCACGTGATCAGTGCATGATCAGTCACATGATCAGTGCATGATCATCCACGTGATCAGTGCATGATCAGTCATGTGATCAGTGCATGATATAGACGTGATCAGTGCATGATCAGTCACGTGATCAGTGCATGATAGCCACGTGATCAGTGCATGATCAGTCACCTGATCAGTGTATGATCATTCACGTGACCTGTACATGGTAGCTACATGATCAATGCATGATCAGCCACGTGAGTAGTTCATGATAGCCACGTGATCAGTGCATGATCAGTCACGTGATCAGTGCATGATCAGTCATGTGACCAGTACATGGTAGCTGCGTGATCATGGCATGATCAGCCACGTGATCAGTGCATGATAGCCACGTGATCAGTGCATGATCAGACACGTGATCAGTGCATGATCAGTCACGTGATCAGTGCATGATCAGACACGTGATCAGTGCATGATCAGTCACGTGATCAGTGCATGATCAGCCACGTGATCAGTGCATGACCAAGCACGTGATCAGTGTATGTCCAGCCAAGTGATCAGTGCATGATAGCCACGTGATCAGTGCATGATCAGTCACGTGATCAGTGCATGATCAGTTATGTGATCAGTGTATGATCAGCCACGTGATCAGTGCATGATCAGCCACATGATCAGTGCATGATCAATTACGTGATCAGTGCATGATCAGTCACGTGACCAGTACATGGTAGCTACGTGATCATTGCCTGATCAGCCACGTGATCAGTGCATGATAGCCACGTGATCAGTGCATGATAGCCACGTGATCAGTGCATGATCAGTCATGTGATACGTGTGTGATCAGCCACATGATCAGTGCATGATATCCACGTGATCAGTGCATGACAGCCACGTGATCAGTGCATGAGAGCCACGGGATCAGTGCATGATCAGTCACGTGATACATGTGTGATCAGCCACGTGATCAGTGCATGATGAGCCACGTGATCAGTGCAGGATCAATTACGTGATCAGTGCATGATCAGTCACGTGACCAGTACATGGTTGCTACGTGATCGTTGCATGATCAGCCACGTGAGCAGAGCATGATAGCCACGTGGTCAGTGCATGATCAGTCACGTGATCAGTACATGATCAGTCACGTGAACAGTGCATGATCATTTACGTGATCTTTGCATGATCAGTCACGTTACCAGTATATGGTTGCTACGTGATCATTCCATGACGAGCCACGTGAGCAGTGCATGATAGCCACGTGATGTGTGCATGAGTTACGTGAGCAGAGTATGATCAGCCACGTGATCAGTGCATGAGTGCCACGTGATCAGTGCATGATATGTCACGTGACAGGTGTGTGATCAGCCACGTGAACAGTGCATGTTCAGCCACGTGATCAGTGCATGATAGCCACGTGATCAGTGCATGATCAGTTACGTGAGCAGTGCATGATCAGCCACGTGATCAGTGCATGGTCAGACACGTGAACAGTGTATGATCAGCCACGTGATCAGTGCATGATATCCAAGTGATCAGTGCATGATCATCACGTGATCAGTGTATGATCAGCCACGTGAACAGTGCATGCTCAGTCACGTGATCTGGGCCTGCTGAGCTGCGTGATTACTGTCTGCTCATCTGCTTGACAATTGCCAGCTGAGCTGCACGATTCCTGCCTGTCATCTGCTTGACAATTGCCAGCTGTGCTGCGTAATTCCTGCCTGCTCAGCTGCTTGATTATTGCCAGCTGAGCAGCATGATTCCTCACACCTGAGTTCCATGATTATTGCCTGCTGACTGTTTGATTCGTGCCTACTCAGCTCTTTGTTTATTGCCTCCAGAGGCACATGATCAGTGTATGATAGCAAACATGATCAGCGCATGATCAGTCACATGATCAGCGCCATTAAGTCACGTGATCACTACATGATAGTCATGTGATCAGTCCATGCTCAGTCACGGTATCAGTGCATGATCAGCCACGTGATCAGTGCATGATCTGTCACAAGATTAGTGTATGATCATCCACGTGATCAGTGCACGGGCAGTCATGTGATCAGTGCATGATATAGACGTGAACAGTGCATGATCAGTCTCGTGATCAGTGCATGATAGCCACGTGATCAGTGCATGATCAGTCACCTGATGGGTGTATGATCATTCACGTGACCTGTACATGGTAGCTACATGATCATTGCATGATCAGCCACGTGAGTAGTTCATGATAGCCACGTGATCACTGCATTATCAGTCACGTGATCAGTGCATGATCAGTCATGTGACCAGTACATGGTAGCTGCGTGATCTTGGCATGATCAGCCACGTGAGCAGTGCATGATAGCCACGTGATCAGTGCATGATCAGACGCGAGATCAGTGCATGATCAGTCACGTGATCAGTGCATGATCAGCCACGTGATCAGTGCATGACCAGGCACGTGATCAGTGTATGTCCAGCCAAGTGATCAGTGCATGATAGCCACGTGATCAGTGCATGATCAGTCACGTGATCAGTGCATGATCAGTTATGTGATCAGTGTATGATCAGCCACGTGATCAGTGCATGATCAGCCACATGATCAGTGCATGATCAATTACGTGATCAGTGCATGATCAGTCACGTGACCAGTACATGGTAGCTACGTGATCATTGCCTGATCAGCCACGTGATCAGTGCATGATAGCCACGTGATCAGTGCATGATAGCCACGTGATCAGTGCATGATCAGTCATGTGATACGTGTGTGATCAGCCACGTGATCAGTGCATGATATCCACGTGATCAGTGCATGACAGCCACGTGATCAGTGCATGAGAGCCACGGGATCAGTGCATGATCAGTCACGTGATACTTGTGTGATCAGCCACGTGATCAGTGCATGATGAGCCACGTGATCAGTGCAGGATCAATTACGTGATCAGTGCATGATCAGTCACGTGACCAGTACATGGTTGCTACGTGATCGTTGCATGATCAGCCACGTGAGCAGAGCATGATAGCCACGTGGTCAGTGCATGATCAGTCACGTGATCAGTACATGATCAGTCACGTGAACAGTGCATGATCATTTACGTGATCTTTGCATGATCAGTCACGTTACCAGTATATGGTTGCTACGTGATCATTCCATGACGAGCCACGTGAGCAGTGCATGATAGCCACGTGATGTGTGCATGAGTTACGTGAGCAGAGTATGATCAGCCACGTGATCAGTGCATGAGTGCCACGTGATCAGTGCATGATATGTCACGTGACAGGTGTGTGATCAGCCACGTGAACAGTGCATGTTCAGCCACGTGATCAGTGCATGATAGCCACGTGATCAGTGCATGATCAGTTACGTGAGCAGTGTATGATCAGCCACGTGATCAGTGCATGGTCAGACACGTGAACAGTGTATGATCAGCCACGTGATCAGTGCATGATATCCAAGTGATCAGTACATGATCATCACGTGATCAGTGTATGATCAGCCACGTGAACAGTGCATGCTCAGTCACGTGATCTGGGCCTGCTGAGCTGCGTGATTACTGTCTGCTCATCTGCTTGACAATTGCCAGCTGAGCTGCACGATTCCTGCCTGTCATCTGCTTGACAATTGCCAGCTGTGCTGCGTAATTCCTGCCTGCTCAGCTGCTTGATTATTGCCAGCTGAGCAGCATGATTCCTCACACCTGAGTTCCATGATTATTGCCTGCTGACTGTTTGATTCGTGCCTACTCAGCTCTTTGTTTATTGCCTCCAGAGGCACATGATCAGTGTATGATAGCAAACATGATCAGCGCATGATCAGTCACATGATCAGCGCCATTAAGTCACGTGATCACTACATGATAGTCATGTGATCAGTCCATGCTCAGTCACGGTATCAGTGCATGATCAGCCACGTGATCAGTGCATGATCAGTCACGTGATCAGTGCATGATCAGCCACGTGATCAGTGCATGACCAGGCACGTGATCAGTGCATGTCCAGCCAAGTGATCAGTGCATGATAGCCACGTGATCAGTGCATGATCAGTCACGTGATCAGTGCATGTTCAGTTATGTGATCAGTGTATGATCAGCCACGTGATCAGTGCATGATCAGCCACATGATCAGTGCATGATCAATTACGTGATCAGTGCATGATCAGTCACGTGACCAGTACATGGTAGCTACGTGATCATTGCATGATCAGCCACGTGATCAGTGCATGATAGCCACGTGATCAGTGCATGATAGCCACGTGATCAGTGCATGATCAGTCATGTGATACGTGTGTGATCAGCCACGTGATCAGTGCATGATATCCACGTGATCAGTGCATGACAGCCACGTGATCAGTGCATGAGAGCCACGGGATCAGTGCATGATCAGTCACGTGATACATGTGTGATCAGCCACGTGATCAGTGCATGATGAGCCACGTGATCAGTGCAGGATCAATTACGTGATCAGTGCATGATCAGTCACGTGACCAGTACATGGTTGCTACGTGATCGTTGCATGATCAGCCACGTGAGCAGAGCATGATAGCCACGTGGTCAGTGCATGATCAGTCACGTGATCAGTACATGATCAGTCACGTGAACAGTGCATGATCATTTACGTGATCTTTGCATGATCAGTCACGTTACCAGTATATGGTTGCTACGTGATCATTCCATGACGAGCCACGTGAGCAGTGCATGATAGCCACGTGATGTGTGCATGAGTTACGTGAGCAGAGTATGATCAGCCACGTGATCAGTGCATGAGTGCCACGTGATCAGTGCATGATATGTCACGTGACAGGTGTGTGATCAGCCACGTGAACAGTGCATGTTCAGCCACGTGATCAGTGCATGATAGCCACGTGATCAGTGCATGATCAGTTACGTGAGCAGTGCATGATCAGCCACGTGATCAGTGCATGGTCAGACACGTGAACAGTGTATGATCAGCCACGTGATCAGTGCATGATATCCAAGTGATCAGTGCATGATCATCACGTGATCAGTGTATGATCAGCCACGTGAACAGTGCATGCTCAGTCACGTGATCTGGGCCTGCTGAGCTGCGTGATTACTGTCTGCTCATCTGCTTGACAATTGCCAGCTGAGCTGCACGATTCCTGCCTGTCATCTGCTTGACAATTGCCAGCTGTGCTGCGTAATTCCTGCCTGCTCAGCTGCTTGATTATTGCCAGCTGAGCAGCATGATTCCTCACACCTGAGTTCCATGATTATTGCCTGCTGACTGTTTGATTCGTGCCTACTCAGCTCTTTGTTTATTGCCTCCAGAGGCACATGATCAGTGTATGATAGCAAACATGATCAGCGCATGATCAGTCACATGATCAGCGCCATTAAGTCACGTGATCACTACATGATAGTCATGTGATCAGTCCATGCTCAGTCACGGTATCAGTGCATGATCAGCCACGTGATCAGTGCATGATCTGTCACAAGATTAGTGTATGATCATCCACGTGATCAGTGCACGGGCAGTCATGTGATCAGTGCATGATATAGACGTGAACATTGCATGATCAGTCTCGTGATCAGTGCATGATAGCCACGTGATCAGTGCATGATCAGTCACCTGATGGGTGTATGATCATTCATGTGACCTGTACATGGTAGCTACATGATCATTGCATGATCAGCCACGTGAGTAGTTCATGATAGCCACGTGATCACTGCATGATCAGTCACGTGATCAGTGCATGATCAGTCATGTGACCAGTACATGGTAGCTGCGTGATCATGGCATGATCAGCCACGTGAGCAGTGCATGATAGCCACGTGATCAGTGCATGATCAGACACGAGATCAGTGCATGATCAGTCACGTGATCAGTGCATGATCAGCCACGTGATCAGTGCATGATCAGTCACGTGATCAGTGCATGATCAGCCACGTGATCAGTGCATGACCAGGCACGTGATCAGTGTATGTCAGCCAAGTGATCAGTGCATGATAGCCACGTGATCAGTGCATGATCAGTCACGTGATCAGTGCATGATCAGTTATGTGATCAGTGTATGATCAGCCACGTGATCAGTGCATGATCAGCCACATGATCAGTGCATGATCAATTACGTGATCAGTGCATGATCAGTCACTGACCAGTACAAGGTAGCTACGTGATCATTGCCTGATAAGCCACGTGATCAGTGCATGATAGCCACGTGATCAGTGCATGATAGCCACGTGATCAGTGCATGATCAGTCATGTGATACGTGTGTGATCAGCCACGTGATCAGTGCATGATATCCACGTGATCAGTGCATGACAGCCACGTGATCAGTGCATGAGAGCCACGGGATCAGTGCATGATCAGTCACGTGATACATGTGTGATCAGCCACGTGATCAGTGCATGATGAGCCACGTGATCAGTGCAGGATCAATTACGTGATCAGTGCATGATCAGTCACGTGACCAGTACATGGTTGCTACGTGATCGTTGCATGATCAGCCACGTGAGCAGAGCATGATAGCCACGTGGTCAGTGCATGATCAGTCACGTGATCAGTACATGATCAGTCACGTGAACAGTGCATGATCATTTACGTGATCTTTGCATGATCAGTCACGTTACCAGTATATGGTTGCTACGTGATCATTCCATGACGAGCCACGTGAGCAGTGCATGATAGCCACGTGATGTGTGCATGAGTTACGTGAGCAGAGTATGATCAGCCACGTGATCAGTGCATGAGTGCCACGTGATCAGTGCATGATATGTCACGTGACAGGTGTGTGATCAGCCACGTGAACAGTGCATGTTCAGCCACGTGATCAGTGCATGATAGCCACGTGATCAGTGCATGATCAGTTACGTGAGCAGTGTATGATCAGCCACGTGATCAGTGCATGGTCAGACACGTGAACAGTGTATGATCAGCCACGTGATCAGTGCATGATATCCAAGTGATCAGTGCATGATCATCACGTGATCAGTGTATGATCAGCCACGTGAACAGTGCATGCTCAGTCACGTGATCTGGGCCTGCTGAGCTGCGTGATTACTGTCTGCTCATCTGCTTGACAATTGCCAGCTGAGCTGCACGATTCCTGCCTGTCATCTGCTTGACAATTGCCAGCTGTGCTGCGTAATTCCTGCCTGCTCAGCTGCTTGATTATTGCCAGCTGAGCAGCATGATTCCTCACACCTGAGTTCCATGATTATTGCCTGCTGACTGTTTGATTCGTGCCTACTCAGCTCTTTGTTTATTGCCTCCAGAGGCACATGATCAGTGTATGATAGCAAACATGATCAGCGCATGATCAGTCACATGATCAGCGCCATTAAGTCACGTGATCACTACATGATAGTCATGTGATCAGTCCATGCTCAGTCACGGTATCAGTGCATGATCAGCCACGTGATCAGTGCATGATCTGTCACAAGATTAGTGTATGATCATCCACGTGATCAGTGCACGGGCAGTCATGTGATCAGTGCATGATATAGACGTGAACAGTGCATGATCAGTCTCGTGATCAGTGCATGATAGCCACGTGATCAGTGCATGATCAGTCACCTGATGGGTGTATGATCATTCACGTGACCTGTACATGGTAGCTACATGATCATTGCATGATCAGCCACGTGAGTAGTTCATGATAGCCACGTGATCACTGCATGATCAGTCACGTGATCAGTGCATGATCAGTCATGTGACCAGTACATGGTAGCTGCGTGATCATGGCATGATCAGCCACGTGAGCAGTGCATGATAGCCACGTGATCAGTGCATGATCAGTCACGTGATCAGTGCATGATCAGCCACGTGATCAGTGCATGATCAGCCACATGATCAGTGCATGATCAATTACGTGATCAGTGCATGATCAGTCACGTGACCAGTACATGGTAGCTACGTGATCATTGCCTGATCAGCCACGTGATCAGTGCATGATAGCCACGTGATCAGTGCATGATAGCCACGTGATCAGTGCATGATCAGTCATGTGATACGTGTGTGATCAGCCACGTGATCAGTGCATGATATCCACGTGATCAGTGCATGACAGCCACGTGATCAGTGCATGAGAGCCACGGGATCAGTGCATGATCAGTCACGTGATACATGTGTGATCAGCCACGTGATCAGTGCATGATGAGCCACGTGATCAGTGCAGGATCAATTACGTGATCAGTGCATGATCAGTCACGTGACCAGTACATGGTTGCTACGTGATCGTTGCATGATCAGCCCCGTGAGCAGAGCATGATAGCCACGTGGTCAGTGCATGATCAGTCACGTGATCAGTACATGATCAGTCACGTGAACAGTGCATGATCATTTACGTGATCTTTGCATGATCAGTCACGTTACCAGTATATGGTTGCTACGTGATCATTCCATGACGAGCCACGTGAGCAGTGCATGATAGCCACGTGATGTGTGCATGAGTTACGTGAGCAGAGTATGATCAGCCACGTGATCAGTGCATGAGTGCCACGTGATCAGTGCATGATATGTCACGTGACAGGTGTGTGATCAGCCACGTGAACAGTGCATGTTCAGCCACGTGATCAGTGCATGATAGCCACGTGATCAGTGCATGATCAGTTACGTGAGCAGTGTATGATCAGCCACGTGATCAGTGCATGGTCAGACACGTGAACAGTGTATGATCAGCCACGTGATCAGTGCATGATATCCAAGTGATCAGTGCATGATCATCACGTGATCAGTGTATGATCAGCCACGTGAACAGTGCATGCTCAGTCACGTGATCTGGGCCTGCTGAGCTGCGTGATTACTGTCTGCTCATCTGCTTGACAATTGCCAGCTGAGCTGCACGATTCCTGCCTGTCATCTGCTTGACAATTGCCAGCTGTGCTGCGTAATTCCTGCCTGCTCAGCTGCTTGATTATTGCCAGCTGAGCAGCATGATTCCTCACACCTGAGTTCCATGATTATTGCCTGCTGACTGTTTGATTCGTGCCTACTCAGCTCTTTGTTTATTGCCTCCAGAGGCACATGATCAGTGTATGATAGCAAACATGATCAGCGCATGATCAGTCACATGATCAGCGCCATTAAGTCACGTGATCACTACATGATAGTCATGTGATCAGTCCATGCTCAGTCACGGTATCAGTGCATGATCAGCCACGTGATCAGTGCATGATCTGTCACAAGATTAGTGTATGATCATCCACGTGATCAGTGCACGGGCAGTCATGTGATCAGTGCATGATATAGACGTGAACAGTGCATGATCAGTCTCGTGATCAGTGCATGATAGCCACGTGATCAGTGCATGATCAGTCACCTGATGGGTGTATGATCATTCACGTGACCTGTACATGGTAGCTACATGATCATTGCATGATCAGCCACGTGAGTAGTTCATGATAGCCACGTGATCACTGCATGATCAGTCACGTGATCAGTGCATGATCAGTCATGTGACCAGTACATGGTAGCTGCGTGATCATGGCATGATCAGCCACGTGAGCAGTGCATGATAGCCACGTGATCAGTGCATGATCAGTCACGTGATCAGTGCATGATCAGCCACGTGATCAGTGCATGATCAGCCACATGATCAGTGAATGATCAATTACGTGATCAGTGCATGATCAGTCACGTGACCAGTACATGGTAGCTACGTGATCATTGCCTGATCAGCCACGTGATCAGTGCATGATAGCCACGTGATCAGTGCATGATAGCCACGTGATCAGTGCATGATCAGTCATGTGATACGTGTGTGATCAGCCACGTGATCAGTGCATGATATCCACGTGATCAGTGCATGACAGCCACGTGATCAGTGCATGAGAGCCACGGATCAGTGCATGATCAGTCACGTGATACATGTGATCAGCCACGTGATCAGTGCATGATGAGCCACGTGATCAGTGCAGGATCAATTACGTGATCAGTGCATGATCAGTCACGTGACCAGTACATGGTTGCTACGTGATCGTTGCATGATCAGCCACGTGAGCAGAGCATGATAGCCACGTGGTCAGTGCATGATCAGTCACGTGATCAGTACATGATCAGTCACGTGAACAGTGCATGATCATTTACGTGATCTTTGCATGATCAGTCACGTTACCAGTATATGGTTGCTACGTGATCATTCCATGACGAGCCACGTGAGCAGTGCATGATAGCCACGTGATGTGTGCATGAGTTACGTGAGCAGAGTATGATCAGCCACGTGATCAGTGCATGAGTGCCACGTGATCAGTGCATGATATGTCACGTGACAGGTGTGTGATCAGCCACGTGAACAGTGCATGTTCAGCCACGTGATCAGTGCATGATAGCCACGTGATCAGTGCATGATCAGTTACGTGAGCAGTGTATGATCAGCCACGTGATCAGTGCATGGTCAGACACGTGAACAGTGTATGATCAGCCACGTGATCAGTGCATGATATCCAAGTGATCAGTGCATGATCATCACGTGATCAGTGTATGATCAGCCACGTGAACAGTGCATGCTCAGTCACGTGATCTGGGCCTGCTGAGCTGCGTGATTACTGTCTGCTCATCTGCTTGACAATTGCCAGCTGAGCTGCACGATTCCTGCCTGTCATCTGCTTGACAATTGCCAGCTGTGCTGCGTAATTCCTGCCTGCTCAGCTGCTTGATTATTGCCAGCTGAGCAGCATGATTCCTCACACCTGAGTTCCATGATTATTGCCTGCTGACTGTTTGATTCGTGCCTACTCAGCTCTTTGTTTATTGCCTCCAGAGGCACATGATCAGTGTATGATAGCAAACATGATCAGCGCATGATCAGTCACATGATCAGCGCCATTAAGTCACGTGATCACTACATGATAGTCATGTGATCAGTCCATGCTCAGTCACGGTATCAGTGCATGATCAGCCACGTGATCAGTGCATGATCTGTCACAAGATTAGTGTATGATCATCCACGTGATCAGTGCACGGGCAGTCATGTGATCAGTGCATGATATAGACGTGAACAGTGCATGATCAGTCTCGTGATCAGTGCATGATAGCCACGTGATCAGTGCATGATCAGTCACCTGATGGGTGTATGATCATTCACGTGACCTGTACATGGTAGCTACATGATCATTGCATGATCAGCCACGTGAGTAGTTCATGATGCCACGTGATCACTGCATGATCAGTCACGTGATCAGTGCATGATCAGTCATGTGACCAGTACATGGTAGCTGCGTGATCATGGCATGATCAGCCACGTGATCAGTGCATGATAGCCACGTGATCAGTGCATGATCAGTCACGTGATCAGTGCATGATCAGCCACGTGATCAGTGCATGATCAGCCACGTGATCAGTGCATGATCAATTACGTGATCAGTGCATGATCAGTCACGTGACCAGTACATGGTAGCTACGTGATCATTGCATGATCAGCCACGTGATCAGTGCATGATAGCCACGTGATCAGTGCATGATAGCCACGTGATCAGTGCATGATCAGTCATGTGATACGTGTGTGATCAGCCACGTGATCAGTGCATGATATCCACGTGATCAGTGCATGACAGCCACGTGATCAGTGCATGAGAGCCACGGGATCAGTGCATGATCAGTCACGTGATACATGTGTGATCAGCCACGTGATCAGTGCATGATGAGCCACGTGATCAGTGCAGGATCAATTACGTGATCAGTGCATGATCAGTCACGTGACCAGTACATGGTTGCTACGTGATCGTTGCATGATCAGCCACGTGAGCAGAGCATGATAGCCACGTGGTCAGTGCATGATCAGTCACGTGATCAGTACATGATCAGTCACGTGAACAGTGCATGATCATTTACGTGATCTTTGCATGATCAGTCACGTTACCAGTATATGGTTGCTACGTGATCATTCCATGACGAGCCACGTGAGCAGTGCATGATAGCCACGTGATGTGTGCATGAGTTACGTGAGCAGAGTATGATCAGCCACGTGATCAGTGCATGAGTGCCACGTGATCAGTGCATGATATGTCACGTGACAGGTGTGTGATCAGCCACGTGAACAGTGCATGTTCAGCCACGTGATCAGTGCATGATAGCCACGTGATCAGTGCATGATCAGTTACGTGAGCAGTGTATGATCAGCCACGTGATCAGTGCATGGTCAGACACGTGAACAGTGTATGATCAGCCACGTGATCAGTGCATGATATCCAAGTGATCAGTGCATGATCATCACGTGATCAGTGTATGATCAGCCACGTGAACAGTGCATGCTCAGTCACGTGATCTGGGCCTGCTGAGCTGCGTGATTACTGTCTGCTCATCTGCTTGACAATTGCCAGCTGAGCTGCACGATTCCTGCCTGTCATCTGCTTGACAATTGCCAGCTGTGCTGCGTAATTCCTGCCTGCTCAGCTGCTTGATTATTGCCAGCTGAGCAGCATGATTCCTCACACCTGAGTTCCATGATTATTGCCTGCTGACTGTTTGATTCGTGCCTACTCAGCTCTTTGTTTATTGCCTCCAGAGGCACATGATCAGTGTATGATAGCAAACATGATCAGCGCATGATCAGTCACATGATCAGCGCCATTAAGTCACGTGATCACTACATGATAGTCATGTGATCAGTCCATGCTCAGTCACGGTATCAGTGCATGATCAGCCACGTGATCAGTGCATGATCTGTCACAAGATTAGTGTATGATCATCCACGTGATCAGTGCACGGGCAGTCATGTGATCAGTGCATGATATAGACGTGAACAGTGCATGATCAGTCTCGTGATCAGTGCATGATAGCCACGTGATCAGTGCATGATCAGTCACCTGATGGGTGTATGATCATTCACGTGACCTGTACATGGTAGCTACATGATCATTGCATGATCAGCCACGTGATCAGTGCATGATCAGCCACGTGATCAGTGCATGATCAGCCACGTGATCAGTGCATGATCAGTCACGTGATCAGTGCATGATCAGTTACGTGATCAGTGCATGATCAGCCACGTGATCAGTGCATGATCAGCCACATGATCAGTGCATGATCAATTACGTGATCAGTGCATGATCAGTCACGTGACCAGTACATGGTAGCTACGTGATCATTGCATGATCAGCCACGTGATCAGTGCATGATAGCCACGTGATCAGTGCATGATAGCCACGTGATCAGTGCATGATCAGTCATGTGATACGTGTGTGATCAGCCACGTGATCAGTGCATGATATCCACGTGATCAGTGCATGACAGCCACGTGATCAGTGCATGAGAGCCACGGGATCAGTGCATGATCAGTCACGTGATACATGTGTGATCAGCCACGTGATCAGTGCATGATGAGCCACGTGATCAGTGCAGGATCAATTACGTGATCAGTGCATGATCAGTCACGTGACCAGTACATGGTTGCTACGTGATCGTTGCATGATCAGCCACGTGAGCAGAGCATGATAGCCACGTGGTCAGTGCATGATCAGTCACGTGATCAGTACATGATCAGTCACGTGAACAGTGCATGATCATTTACGTGATCTTTGCATGATCAGTCACGTTACCAGTATATGGTTGCTACGTGATCATTCCATGACGAGCCACGTGAGCAGTGCATGATAGCCACGTGATGTGTGCATGAGTTACGTGAGCAGAGTATGATCAGCCACGTGATCAGTGCATGAGTGCCACGTGATCAGTGCATGATATGTCACGTGACAGGTGTGTGATCAGCCACGTGAACAGTGCATGTTCAGCCACGTGATCAGTGCATGATAGCCACGTGATCAGTGCATGATCAGTTACGTGAGCAGTGTATGATCAGCCACGTGATCAGTGCATGGTCAGACACGTGAACAGTGTATGATCAGCCACGTGATCAGTGCATGATATCCAAGTGATCAGTGCATGATCATCACGTGATCAGTGTATGATCAGCCACGTGAACAGTGCATGCTCAGTCACGTGATCTGGGCCTGCTGAGCTGCGTGATTACTGTCTGCTCATCTGCTTGACAATTGCCAGCTGAGCTGCACGATTCCTGCCTGTCATCTGCTTGACAATTGCCAGCTGTGCTGCGTAATTCCTGCCTGCTCAGCTGCTTGATTATTGCCAGCTGAGCAGCATGATTCCTCACACCTGAGTTCCATGATTATTGCCTGCTGACTGTTTGATTCGTGCCTACTCAGCTCTTTGTTTATTGCCTCCAGAGGCACATGATCAGTGTATGATAGCAAACATGATCAGCGCATGATCAGTCACATGATCAGCGCCATTAAGTCACGTGATCACTACATGATAGTCATGTGATCAGTCCATGCTCAGTCACGGTATCAGTGCATGATCAGCCACGTGATCAGTGCATGATCTGTCACAAGATTAGTGTATGATCATCCACGTGATCAGTGCACGGGCAGTCATGTGATCAGTGCATGATATAGACGTGAACAGTGCATGATCAGTCTCGTGATCAGTGCATGATAGCCACGTGATCAGTGCATGATCAGTCACCTGATGGGTGTATGATCATTCACGTGACCTGTACATGGTAGCTACATGATCATTGCATGATCAGCCACGTGAGTAGTTCATGATAGCCACGTGATCACTGCATGATCAGTCACGTGATCAGTGCATGATCAGTCATGTGACCAGTACATGGTAGCTGCGTGATCATGGCATGATCAGCCACGTGAGCAGTGCATGATAGCCACGTGATCAGTGCATGATCAGACACGAGATCAGTGCATGATCAGTCACGTGATCAGTGCATGATCAGCCACGTGATCAGTGCATGACCAGGCAGGTGATCAGTGTATGTCCAGCCAAGTGATCAGTGCATGATAGCCACGTGATCAGTGCATGATCAGTAACGTGATCAGTGCAAGATCAGTTATGTGATCAGTGTATGATCAGCCACGTGATCAGTGCATGATCAGCCACATGATCAGTGCATGATCAATTACGTGATCAGTGCATGATCAGTCACGTGATCAGTGCATGATCAGTCACGTGATCAGTGCATGATCAGCCACGTGATCAGTGCATGATAGCCACGTGATCAGTGCATGATCAGTCACGTGATCAGTGCATGATCAGTCACGTGACCAGTGCATGTAGCTACGTGATCAGTGCATGATCAGCCACGTGATCAGTGCATGATAGCCACGTGATCAGTGCATGATCAGTCACGTGATCAGTGCATGATCAGTCACGTGATCAGTGCATGATCAGCACGTGATCAGTGCATGGTAGCTACGTGATCATTCCATGACGAGCCACGTGAGCAGTGCATGATAGCCACGGGATGTGTGCATGAGTTACGTGAGCAGAGTATGATCAGCCACGTGATCAGTGCATGAGTGCCACGTGATCAGTGCATGATATGTCACGTGACAGGTGTGTGATCAGCCACGTGAACAGTGCATGTTCAGCCACGTGATCAGTGCATGATAGCCACGTGATCAGTGCATGATCAGTTACGTGAGCAGTGCATGATCAGCCACGTGATCAGTGCATGGTCAGACACGTGAACAGTGTATGATCAGCCACGTGATCAGTGCATGATATCCAAGTGATCAGTGCATGATCATCACGTGATCAGTGTATGATCAGCCACGTGAACAGTGCATGCTCAGTCACGTGATCTGGGCCTGCTGAGCTGCGTGATTACTGTCTGCTCATCTGCTTGACAATTGCCAGCTGAGCTGCACGATTCCTGCCTGTCATCTGCTTGACAATTGCCAGCTGTGCTGCATAATTCCTGCCTGCTCAGCTGCTTGATTATTGCCAGCTGAGCAGCATGATTCCTCACACCTGAGTTCCATGATTATTGCCTGCTGACTGTTTGATTCGTGCCTACTCAGCTCTTTGTTTATTGCCTCCAGAGGCACATGATCAGTGTATGATAGCAAACATGATCAGCGCATGATCAGTCACATGATCAGTGCCATTAAGTCACGTGATCACTACATGATAGTCATGTGATCAGTCCATGCTCAGTCACGGTATCAGTGCATGATCAGCCACGTGATCAGTGCATGATCTGTCACAAGATTAGTGTATGATCATCCACGTGATCAGTGCATGGGCAGTCATGTGATCAGTGCATGATATAGACGTGAACAGTGCATGATCAGTCACGTGATCAGTGCATGATAGCCACGTGATCAGTGCATGATCAGTCACCTGATGGGTGTATGATCATTCACGTGACCTGTACATGGTAGCTACATGATCATTGCATGATCAGCCACGTGAGTAGTGCATGATAGCCACGTGATCAGTGCATGATCAGTCACGTGATCAGTGCATGATCAGTCACGTGATCAGTGCATGATCAGTCATGTGATCAGTGCATGTAGCTGCGTGATCATGCATGATCAGCCACGTGATCAGTGCATGATAGCCACGTGATCAGTGCATGATCAGTCACGTGATCAGTGCATGATAGTCACGTGATCAGTGCATGATCAGCCACGTGATCAGTGCATGATCAGCCACGTGATCAGTGCATGATAGCCACGTGATCAGTGCATGATCAGTCACGTGATCAGTGCATGATCAGCCACGTGATCAGTGCATGATCAGTCACGTGATCAGTGCATGATCAGCCACGTGATCAGTGCATGATAGCCACGTGATCAGTGCATGATCACGTGATCAGTGCATGATCAGTCACGTGATCAGTGCATGATAGCTGCGTGATCATGCATGATCAGCCACGTGATCAGTGCATGATAGCCACGTGATCAGTGCATGATCAGCCACGTGATCAGTGCATGATCAGTCACGTGATCAGTGCATGATCAGTCATGTGATCAGTACATGATAGCTGCGTGATCATGCATGATCAGCCACGTGATCAGTGCATGATAGCCACGTGATCAGTGCATGATCAGACACGTGATCAGTGCATGATCAGTCACGTGATCAGTGCATGATCAGCCACGTGATCAGTGCATGATCAGGCACGTGATCAGTGCATGTCAGCCAAGTGATCAGTGCATGATAGCCACGTGATCAGTGCATGATCAGTCACGTGATCAGTGCATGATCAGTTATGTGATCAGTGTATGATCAGCCACGTGATCAGTGCATGATCAGCCACATGATCAGTGCATGATCAATTACGTGATCAGTGCATGATCAGTCACGTGACCAGTACATGGTAGCTACGTGATCATTGCCTGATCAGCCACGTGATCAGTGCATGATAGCCACGTGATCAGTGCATGATAGCCACGTGATCAGTGCATGATCAGTCATGTGATACGTGTGTGATCAGCCACGTGATCAGTGCATGATATCCACGTGATCAGTGCATGACAGCCACGTGATCAGTGCATGAGAGCCACGGGATCAGTGCATGATCAGTCACGTGATACATGTGTGATCAGCCACGTGATCAGTGCATGATGAGCCACGTGATCAGTGCAGGATCAATTACGTGATCAGTGCATGATCAGTCACGTGACCAGTACATGGTTGCTACGTGATCGTTGCATGATCAGCCACGTGAGCAGAGCATGATAGCCACGTGGTCAGTGCATGATCAGTCACGTGATCAGTACATGATCAGTCACGTGAACAGTGCATGATCATTTACGTGATCTTTGCATGATCAGTCACGTTACCAGTATATGGTTGCTACGTGATCATTCCATGACGAGCCACGTGAGCAGTGCATGATAGCCACGTGATGTGTGCATGAGTTACGTGAGCAGAGTATGATCAGCCACGTGATCAGTGCATGAGTGCCACGTGATCAGTGCATGATATGTCACGTGACAGGTGTGTGATCAGCCACGTGAACAGTGCATGTTCAGCCACGTGATCAGTGCATGATAGCCACGTGATCAGTGCATGATCAGTTACGTGAGCAGTGTATGATCAGCCACGTGATCAGTGCATGGTCAGACACGTGAACAGTGTATGATCAGCCACGTGATCAGTGCATGATATCCAAGTGATCAGTGCATGATCATCACGTGATCAGTGTATGATCAGCCACGTGAACAGTGCATGCTCAGTCACGTGATCTGGGCCTGCTGAGCTGCGTGATTACTGTCTGCTCATCTGCTTGACAATTGCCAGCTGAGCTGCACGATTCCTGCCTGTCATCTGCTTGACAATTGCCAGCTGTGCTGCGTAATTCCTGCCTGCTCAGCTGCTTGATTATTGCCAGCTGAGCAGCATGATTCCTCACACCTGAGTTCCATGATTATTGCCTGCTGACTGTTTGATTCGTGCCTACTCAGCTCTTTGTTTATTGCCTCCAGAGGCACATGATCAGTGTATGATAGCAAACATGATCAGCGCATGATCAGTCACATGATCAGCGCCATTAAGTCACGTGATCACTACATGATAGTCATGTGATCAGTCCATGCTCAGTCACGGTATCAGTGCATGATCAGCCACGTGATCAGTGCATGATCTGTCACAAGATTAGTGTATGATCATTCACGTGATCAGTGCACGGGCAGTCATGTGATCAGTGCATGATATAGACGTGAACAGTGCATGATCAGTCTCGTGATGAGTGCATGATAGCCACGTGATCAGTGCATGATCAGTCACCTGATGGGTGTATGATCATTCACGTGACCTGTACATGGTAGCTACATGATCATTGCATGATCAGCCACGTGAGTAGTTCATGATAGCCACGTGATCACTGCATGATCAGTCACGTGATCAGTGCATGATCAGTCATGTGACCAGTACATGGTAGCTGCGTGATCATGGCATGATCAGCCACGTGAGCAGTGCATGATCAGTCATGTGATCAGTGCATGATCAGCCACGTGATCAGTGCATGATCAGCCACGTGATCAGTGCATGATCAATTACGTGATCAGTGCATGATCAGTCACGTGATCAGTACATGGTAGCTACGTGATCAGTGCATGATCAGCCACGTGATCAGTGCATGATAGCCACGTGATCAGTGCATGATAGCCACGTGATCAGTGCATGATCAGTCATGTGATACGTGTGTGATCAGCCACGTGATCAGTGCATGATATCCACGTGATCAGTGCATGACAGCCACGTGATCAGTGCATGAGAGCCACGGGATCAGTGCATGATCAGTCACGTGATACATGTGTGATCAGCCACGTGATCAGTGCATGATGAGCCACGTGATCAGTGCAGGATCAATTACGTGATCAGTGCATGATCAGTCACGTGACCAGTACATGGTTGCTACGTGATCGTTGCATGATCAGCCACGTGAGCAGAGCATGATAGCCACGTGGTCAGTGCATGATCAGTCACGTGATCAGTACATGATCAGTCACGTGAACAGTGCATGATCATTTACGTGATCTTTGCATGATCAGTCACGTTACCAGTATATGGTTGCTACGTGATCATTCCATGACGAGCCACGTGAGCAGTGCATGATAGCCACGTGATGTGTGCATGAGTTACGTGAGCAGAGTATGATCAGCCACGTGATCAGTGCATGAGTGCCACGTGATCAGTGCATGATATGTCACGTGACAGGTGTGTGATCAGCCACGTGAACAGTGCATGTTCAGCCACGTGATCAGTGCATGATAGCCACGTGATCAGTGCATGATCAGTTACGTGAGCAGTGTATGATCAGCCACGTGATCAGTGCATGGTCAGACACGTGAACAGTGTATGATCAGCCACGTGATCAGTGCATGATATCCAAGTGATCAGTGCATGATCATCACGTGATCAGTGTATGATCAGCCACGTGAACAGTGCATGCTCAGTCACGTGATCTGGGCCTGCTGAGCTGCGTGATTACTGTCTGCTCATCTGCTTGACAATTGCCAGCTGAGCTGCACGATTCCTGCCTGTCATCTGCTTGACAATTGCCAGCTGTGCTGCGTAATTCCTGCCTGCTCAGCTGCTTGATTATTGCCAGCTGAGCAGCATGATTCCTCACACCTGAGTTCCATGATTATTGCCTGCTGACTGTTTGATTCGTGCCTACTCAGCTCTTTGTTTATTGCCTCCAGAGGCACATGATCAGTGTATGATAGCAAACATGATCAGCGCATGATCAGTCACATGATCAGCGCCATTAAGTCACGTGATCACTACATGATAGTCATGTGATCAGTCCATGCTCAGTCACGGTATCAGTGCATGATCAGCCACGTGATCAGTGCATGATCTGTCACAAGATTAGTGTATGATCATCCACGTGATCAGTGCACGGGCAGTCATGTGATCAGTGCATGATATAGACGTGAACAGTGCATGATCAGTCACGTGATCAGTGCATGATCAGTCACGTGATCAGTGCATGGTAGCTACGTGATCATGCATGATCAGCCACGTGATCAGTGCATGATAGCCACGTGATCAGTGCATGATCAGCCACGTGATCAGTGCATGATCAGTCACGTGATCAGTGCATGATCAGCCACGTGATCAGTGCATGATCAGTCACGTGATCAGTGCATGATCAGCCACGTGATCAGTGCATGATCAGCACGTGATCAGTGTATGTCAGCCAAGTGATCAGTGCATGATAGCCACGTGATCAGTGCATGATCAGTCACGTGATCAGTGCATGATCAGTTACGTGATCAGTGTATGATCAGCCTCGTGATCAGTGCAAGATCAGCCACATGATCAGTGCATGATCAATTACGTGATCAGTGCATGATCAGTCACGTGACCAGTACATGGTAGCTACGTGATCATTGCCTGATCAGCCACGTGATCAGTGCATGATAGCCACGTGATCAGTGCATGATAGCCACGTGATCAGTGCATGATCAGTCATGTGATACATGTGTGATCAGCCACGTGATCAGTGCATGATATCCACGTGATCAGTGCATGACAGCCACGTGATCAGTGCATGAGAGCCACGGGATCAGTGCATGATCAGTCACGTGATACATGTGTGATCAGCCACGTGATCAGTGCATGATGAGCCACGTGATCAGTGCAGGATCAATTACGTGATCAGTGCATGATCAGTCACGTGACCAGTACATGGTTGCTACGTGATCGTTGCATGATCAGCCACGTGAGCAGAGCATGATAGCCACATGGTCAGTGCATGATCAGTCACGTGATCAGTACATGATCAGTCACGTGAACAGTGCATGATCATTTACGTGATCTTTGCATGATCAGTCACGTTACCAGTATATGGTTGCTACGTGATCATTCCATGACGAGCCACGTGAGCAGTGCATGATAGCCACGTGATGTGTGCATGAGTTACGTGAGCAGAGTATGATCAGCCACGTGATCAGTGCATGAGTGCCACGTGATCAGTGCATGATATGTCACGTGACAGGTGTGTGATCAGCCACGTGAACAGTGCATGTTCAGCCACGTGATCAGTGCATGATAGCCACGTGATCAGTGCATGATCAGTTACGTGAGCAGTGCATGATCAGCCACGTGATCAGTGCATGGTCAGACACGTGAACAGTGTATGATCAGCCACGTGATCAGTGCATGATCAGTCACGTGATCAGTGCATGGTAGCTGCGTGATCATGCATGATCAGCCACGTGATCAGTGCATGATCAGCCACGTGATCAGTGCATGATGAGCACGTGATCAGTGCATGATCAGTCACGTGATCAGTGCATGATCAGCACGTGATCAGTGCATGTCAGCCACGTGATCAGTGCATGATAGCCACGTGATCAGTGCATGATCAGTCACGTGATCAGTGCATGATCAGTCACGTGATCAGTGTATGATCAGCCACGTGATCAGTGCATGATCAGCCACGTGATCAGTGCATGATCAGTCACGTGATCAGTGCATGATCAGTCACGTGATCAGTGCATGATAGCTACGTGATCAGTGCATGATCAGCCACGTGATCAGTGCATGATAGCCACGTGATCAGTGCATGATAGCCACGTGATCAGTGCATGATCAGTCACGTGATCGTGTATGATCAGCCACGTGATCAGTGCATGATAGCCACGTGATCAGTGCATGATGCCACGTGATCAGTGCATGATAGTCACGTGATCAGTGCATGATCAGCCACGTGATCAGTGCATGATCAGCCACGTGATCAGTGCATGATAGCCACGTGATCAGTGCATGATCAGTCACGTGATCAGTGCATGATCAGCCACGTGATCAGTGCATGATCAGACACGTGATCAGTGCATGATCAGTCACGTGATCAGTGCATGATCAGCCACGTGATCAGTGCATGATCAGGCACGTGATCAGTGTATGTCAGCCACGTGATCAGTGCATGATAGCCACGTGATCAGTGCATGATCAGTCACGTGATCAGTGCATGATCAGTTATGTGATCAGTGTATGATCAGCCACGTGATCAGTGCATGATCAGCCACGTGATCAGTGCATGATCAATTACGTGATCAGTGCATGATCAGTCACGTGACCAGTACATGGTAGCTACGTGATCATTGCATGATCAGCCACGTGATCAGTGCATGATAGCCACGTGATCAGTGCATGATAGCCACGTGATCAGTGCATGATAGCCACGTGATCAGTGCATGATCAGTCATGTGATACGTGTGTGATCAGCCACGTGATCAGTGCATGATATCCACGTGATCAGTGCATGACAGCCACGTGATCAGTGCATGAGAGCCACGGGATCAGTGCATGATCAGTCACGTGATACATGTGTGATCAGCCACGTGATCAGTGCATGATGAGCCACGTGATCAGTGCAGGATCAATTACGTGATCAGTGCATGATCAGTCACGTGACCAGTACATGGTTGCTACGTGATCGTTGCATGATCAGCCACGTGAGCAGAGCATGATAGCCACGTGGTCAGTGCATGATCAGTCACGTGATCAGTACATGATCAGTCACGTGAACAGTGCATGATCATTTACGTGATCTTTGCATGATCAGTCACGTTACCAGTATATGGTTGCTACGTGATCATTCCATGACGAGCCACGTGAGCAGTGCATGATAGCCACGTGATGTGTGCATGAGTTACGTGAGCAGAGTATGATCAGCCACGTGATCAGTGCATGAGTGCCACGTGATCAGTGCATGATATGTCACGTGACAGGTGTGTGATCAGCCACGTGAACAGTGCATGTTCAGCCACGTGATCAGTGCATGATAGCCACGTGATCAGTGCATGATCAGTTACGTGAGCAGTGTATGATCAGCCACGTGATCAGTGCATGGTCAGACACGTGAACAGTGTATGATCAGCCACGTGATCAGTGCATGATATCCAAGTGATCAGTGCATGATCATCACGTGATCAGTGTATGATCAGCCACGTGAACAGTGCATGCTCAGTCACGTGATCTGGGCCTGCTGAGCTGCGTGATTACTGTCTGCTCATCTGCTTGACAATTGCCAGCTGAGCTGCACGATTCCTGCCTGTCATCTGCTTGACAATTGCCAGCTGTGCTGCGTAATTCCTGCCTGCTCAGCTGCTTGATTATTGCCAGCTGAGCAGCATGATTCCTCACACCTGAGTTCCATGATTATTGCCTGCTGACTGTTTGATTCGTGCCTACTCAGCTCTTTGTTTATTGCCTCCAGAGGCACATGATCAGTGTATGATAGCAAACATGATCAGCGCATGATCAGTCACATGATCAGCGCCATTAAGTCACGTGATCACTACATGATAGTCATGTGATCAGTCCATGCTCAGTCACGGTATCAGTGCATGATCAGCCACGTGATCAGTGCATGATCTGTCACAAGATTAGTGTATGATCATCCACGTGATCAGTGCACGGGCAGTCATGTGATCAGTGCATGATATAGACGTGAACAGTGCATGATCAGTCTCGTGATCAGTGCATGATAGCCACGTGATCAGTGCATGATCAGTCACCTGATGGGTGTATGATCATTCACGTGACCTGTACATGGTAGCTACATGATCATTGCATGATCAGCCACGTGAGTAGTTCATGATAGCCACGTGATCACTGCATGATCAGTCACGTGATCAGTGCATGATCAGTCATGTGACCAGTACATGGTAGCTGCGTGATCATGGCATGATCAGCCACGTGAGCAGTGCATGATAGCCACGTGATCAGTGCATGATCAGACACGAGATCAGTGCATGATCAGTCACGTGATCAGTGCATGATCAGCCACGTGATCAGTGCATGACCAGGCACGTGATCAGTGTATGTCCAGCCAAGTGATCAGTGCATGATAGCCACGTGATCAGTGCATGATCAGTCACGTGATCAGTGCATGATCAGTTATGTGATCAGTGTATGATCAGCCACGTGATCAGTGCATGATCAGCCACATGATCAGTGCATGATCAATTACGTGATCAGTGCATGATCAGTCACGTGACCAGTACATGGTAGCTACGTGATCATTGCCTGATCAGCCACGTGATCAGTGCATGATAGCCACGTGATCAGTGCATGATAGCCACGTGATCAGTGCATGATCAGTCATGTGATACGTGTGTGATCAGCCACATGATCAGTGCATGATATCCACGTGATCAGTGCATGACAGCCACGTGATCAGTGCATGAGAGCCACGGGATCAGTGCATGATCAGTCACGTGATACATGTGTGATCAGCCACGTGATCAGTGCATGATGAGCCACGTGATCAGTGCAGGATCAATTACGTGATCAGTGCATGATCAGTCACGTGACCAGTACATGGTTGCTACGTGATCGTTGCATGATCAGCCACGTGAGCAGAGCATGATAGCCACGTGATCAGTGCATGATCAGTCACGTGATCAGTACATGATCAGTCACGTGAACAGTGCATGATCATTTACGTGATCTTTGCATGATCAGTCACGTTACCAGTATATGGTTGCTACGTGATCATTCCATGACGAGCCACGTGAGCAGTGCATGATAGCCACGTGATGTGTGCATGAGTTACGTGAGCAGAGTATGATCAGCCACGTGATCAGTGCATGAGTGCCACGTGATCAGTGCATGATATGTCACGTGACAGGTGTGTGATCAGCCACGTGAACAGTGCATGTTCAGCCACGTGATCAGTGCATGATAGCCACGTGATCAGTGCATGATCAGTTACGTGAGCAGTGTATGATCAGCCACGTGATCAGTGCATGGTCAGACACGTGAACAGTGTATGATCAGCCACGTGATCAGTGCATGATATCCAAGTGATCAGTGCATGATCATCACGTGATCAGTGTATGATCAGCCACGTGAACAGTGCATGCTCAGTCACGTGATCTGGGCCTGCTGAGCTGCGTGATTACTGTCTGCTCATCTGCTTGACAATTGCCAGCTGAGCTGCACGATTCCTGCCTGTCATCTGCTTGACAATTGCCAGCTGTGCTGCGTAATTCCTGCCTGCTCAGCTGCTTGATTATTGCCAGCTGAGCAGCATGATTCCTCACACCTGAGTTCCATGATTATTGCCTGCTGACTGTTTGATTCGTGCCTACTCAGCTCTTTGTTTATTGCCTCCAGAGGCACATGATCAGTGTATGATAGCAAACATGATCAGCGCATGATCAGTCACATGATCAGCGCCATTAAGTCACGTGATCACTACATGATAGTCATGTGATCAGTCCATGCTCAGTCACGGTATCAGTGCATGATCAGCCACGTGATCAGTGCATGATCTGTCACAAGATTAGTGTATGATCATCCACGTGATCAGTGCAGGGCAGTCATGTGATCAGTGCATGATATAGACGTGATCAGTGCATGATCAGTCTCGTGATCAGTGCATGATAGCCACGTGATCAGTGCATGATCAGTCACCTGATGGGTGTATGATCATTCATGTGACCTGTACATGGTAGCTACATGATCATTGCATGATCAGCCACGTGAGTAGTTCATGATAGCCACGTGATCACTGCATGATCAGTCACGTGATCAGTGCATGATCAGTCATGTGACCAGTACATGGTAGCTGCGTGACCATGGCATGTTCAGCCACGTGAGCAGTGCATGATAGCCACGTGATCAGTGCATGATCAGACACGAGATCAGTGCATGATCAGTCACGTGATCAGTGCATGATCAGCCACGTGATCAGTGCATGATCAGGCACGTGATCAGTGTATGTCAGCCACGTGATCAGTGCATGATAGCCACGTGATCAGTGCATGATCAGTCACGTGATCAGTGCATGATCAGTTATGTGATCAGTGCATGATCAGCCACGTGATCAGTGCATGATCAGCCACGTGATCAGTGCATGATCAATTACGTGATCAGTGCATGATCAGTCACGTGACCAGTACATGGTAGCTACGTGATCATTGCATGATCAGCCACGTGATCAGTGCATGATAGCCACGTGATCAGTGCATGATAGCCACGTGATCAGTGCATGATCAGCCACGTGATCAGTGCATGATAGCCACGTGATCAGTGCATGATCAGTCACGTGATCATGTGTGATCAGCCACGTGATCAGTGCATGATCAGGCACGTGATCAGTGTATGATCAGCCACGTGATCAGTGCATGATAGCCACGTGATCAGTGCATGATCAGTCACGTGATCAGTGCATGATCAGTTATGTGATCAGTGCATGATCAGCCACGTGATCAGTGCATGATCAGCCACGTGATCAGTGCATGATCAATTACGTGATCAGTGCATGATCAGTCACGTGACCAGTACATGGTAGCTACGTGATCATTGCATGATCAGCCACGTGATCAGTGCATGATAGCCACGTGATCAGTGCATGATAGCCACGTGATCAGTGCATGATAGCCACGTGATCAGTGCATGATCAGTCATGTGATACGTGTGTGATCAGCCACGTGATCAGTGCATGATATCCACGTGATCAGTGCATGACAGCCACGTGATCAGTGCATGAGAGCCACGGGATCAGTGCATGATCAGTCACGTGATACATGTGTGATCAGCCACGTGATCAGTGCATGATGAGCCACGTGATCAGTGCAGGATCAATTACGTGATCAGTGCATGATCAGTCACGTGACCAGTACATGGTTGCTACGTGATCATTGCATGATCAGCCACGTGAGCAGAGCATGATAGCCACGTGGTCAGTGCATGATCAGTCACGTGATCAGTACATGATCAGTCACGTGAACAGTGCATGATCATTTACGTGATCTTTGCATGATCAGTCACGTTACCAGTATATGGTTGCTACGTGATCATTCCATGACGAGCCACGTGAGCAGTGCATGATAGCCACGTGATGTGTGCATGAGTTACGTGAGCAGAGTATGATCAGCCACGTGATCAGTGCATGAGTGCCACGTGATCAGTGCATGATATGTCACGTGACAGGTGTGTGATCAGCCACGTGAACAGTGCATGTTCAGCCACGTGATCAGTGCATGATAGCCACGTGATCAGTGCATGATCAGTTACGTGAGCAGTGTATGATCAGCCACGTGATCAGTGCATGGTCAGACACGTGAACAGTGTATGATCAGCCACGTGATCAGTGCATGATATCCAAGTGATCAGTGCATGATCATCACGTGATCAGTGTATGATCAGCCACGTGAACAGTGCATGCTCAGTCACGTGATCTGGGCCTGCTGAGCTGCGTGATTACTGTCTGCTCATCTGCTTGACAATTGCCAGCTGAGCTGCACGATTCCTGCCTGTCATCTGCTTGACAATTGCCAGCTGTGCTGCGTAATTCCTGCCTGCTCAGCTGCTTGATTATTGCCAGCTGAGCAGCATGATTCCTCACACCTGAGTTCCATGATTATTGCCTGCTGACTGTTTGATTCGTGCCTACTCAGCTCTTTGTTTATTGCCTCCAGAGGCACATGATCAGTGTATGATAGCAAACATGATCAGCGCATGATCAGTCACATGATCAGCGCCATTAAGTCACGTGATCACTACATGATAGTCATGTGATCAGTCCATGCTCAGTCACGGTATCAGTGCATGATCAGCCACGTGATCAGTGCATGATCTGTCACAAGATTAGTGTATGATCATCCACGTGATCAGTGCACGGGCAGTCATGTGATCAGTGCATGATATAGACGTGAACAGTGCATGATCAGTCTCGTGATCAGTGCATGATAGCCACGTGATCAGTGCATGATCAGTCACCTGATGGGTGTATGATCATTCACGTGACCTGTACATGGTAGCTACATGATCATTGCATGATCAGCCACGTGAGTAGTTCATGATAGCCACGTGATCACTGCATGATCAGTCACGTGATCAGTGCATGATCAGTCATGTGACCAGTACATGGTAGCTGCGTGATCATGGCATGATCAGCCACGTGAGCAGTGCATGATAGCCACGTGATCAGTGCATGATCAGACACGAGATCAGTGCATGATCAGTCACGTGATCAGTGCATGATCAGGCACGTGATCAGTGTATGTCCAGCCAAGTGATCAGTGCATGATAGCCACGTGATCAGTGCATGATCAGTCACGTGATCAGTGCATGATCAGTTATGTGATCAGTGTATGATCAGCCACGTGATCAGTGCATGATCAGCCACATGATCAGTGCATGATCAATTACGTGATCAGTGCATGATCAGTCACGTGACCAGTACATGGTAGCTACGTGATCATTGCCTGATCAGCCACGTGATCAGTGCATGATAGCCACGTGATCAGTGCATGATAGCCACGTGATCAGTGCATGATCAGTCATGTGATACGTGTGTGATCAGCCACGTGATCAGTGCATGATATCCACGTGATCAGTGCATGACAGCCACGTGATCAGTGCATGAGAGCCACGGGATCAGTGCATGATCAGTCACGTGATACATGTGTGATCAGCCACGTGATCAGTGCATGATGAGCCACGTGATCAGTGCAGGATCAATTACGTGATCAGTGCATGATCAGTCACGTGACCAGTACATGGTTGCTACGTGATCGTTGCATGATCAGCCACGTGAGCAGAGCATGATAGCCACGTGGTCAGTGCATGATCAGTCACGTGATCAGTACATGATCAGTCACGTGAACAGTGCATGATCATTTACGTGATCTTTGCATGATCAGTCACGTTACCAGTATATGGTTGCTACGTGATCATTCCATGACGAGCCACGTGAGCAGTGCATGATAGCCACGTGATGTGTGCATGAGTTACGTGAGCAGAGTATGATCAGCCACGTGATCAGTGCATGAGTGCCACGTGATCAGTGCATGATATGTCACGTGACAGGTGTGTGATCAGCCACGTGAACAGTGCATGTTCAGCCACGTGATCAGTGCATGATAGCCACGTGATCAGTGCATGATCAGTTACGTGAGCAGTGTATGATCAGCCACGTGATCAGTGCATGGTCAGACACGTGAACAGTGTATGATCAGCCACGTGATCAGTGCATGATATCCAAGTGATCAGTGCATGATCATCACGTGATCAGTGTATGATCAGCCACGTGAACAGTGCATGCTCAGTCACGTGATCTGGGCCTGCTGAGCTGCGTGATTACTGTCTGCTCATCTGCTTGACAATTGCCAGCTGAGCTGCACGATTCCTGCCTGTCATCTGCTTGACAATTGCCAGCTGTGCTGCGTAATTCCTGCCTGCTCAGCTGCTTGATTATTGCCAGCTGAGCAGCATGATTCCTCACACCTGAGTTCCATGATTATTGCCTGCTGACTGTTTGATTCGTGCCTACTCAGCTCTTTGTTTATTGCCTCCAGAGGCACATGATCAGTGTATGATAGCAAACATGATCAGCGCATGATCAGTCACATGATCAGCGCCATTAAGTCACGTGATCACTACATGATAGTCATGTGATCAGTCCATGCTCAGTCACGGTATCAGTGCATGATCAGCCACGTGATCAGTGCATGATCTGTCACAAGATTAGTGTATGATCATCCACGTGATCAGTGCACGGGCAGTCATGTGATCAGTGCATGATATAGACGTGAACAGTGCATGATCAGTCTCGTGATCAGTGCATGATAGCCACGTGATCAGTGCATGATCAGTCACCTGATGGGTGTATGATCATTCACGTGACCTGTACATGGTAGCTACATGATCATTGCATGATCAGCCACGTGAGTAGTTCATGATAGCCACGTGATCACTGCATGATCAGTCACGTGATCAGTGCATGATCAGTCATGTGACCAGTACATGGTAGCTGCGTGATCATGGCATGATCAGCCACGTGAGCAGTGCATGATAGCCACGTGATCAGTGCATGATCAGACACGAGATCAGTGCATGATCAGTCACGTGATCAGTGCATGATCAGCCACGTGATCAGTGCATGACCAGGCACGTGATCAGTGTATGTCCAGCCAAGTGATCAGTGCATGATAGCCACGTGATCAGTGCATGATCAGTCACGTGATCAGTGCATGATCAGTTATGTGATCAGTGTATGATCAGCCACGTGATCAGTGCATGATCAGCCACATGATCAGTGCATGATCAATTACGTGATCAGTGCATGATCAGTCACGTGACCAGTACATGGTAGCTACGTGATCATTGCCTGATCAGCCACGTGATCAGTGCATGATAGCCACGTGATCAGTGCATGATAGCCACGTGATCAGTGCATGATCAGTCATGTGATACGTGTGTGATCAGCCACATGATCAGTGCATGATATCCACGTGATCAGTGCATGACAGCCACGTGATCAGTGCATGAGAGCCACGGGATCAGTGCATGATCAGTCACGTGATACATGTGTGATCAGCCACGTGATCAGTGCATGATGAGCCACGTGATCAGTGCAGGATCAATTACGTGATCAGTGCATGATCAGTCACGTGACCAGTACATGGTTGCTACGTGATCGTTGCATGATCAGCCACGTGAGCAGAGCATGATAGCCACGTGGTCAGTGCATGATCAGTCACGTGATCAGTACATGATCAGTCACGTGAACAGTGCATGATCATTTACGTGATCTTTGCATGATCAGTCACGTTACCAGTATATGGTTGCTACGTGATCATTCCATGACGAGCCACGTGAGCAGTGCATGATAGCCACGTGATGTGTGCATGAGTTACGTGAGCAGAGTATGATCAGCCACGTGATCAGTGCATGAGTGCCACGTGATCAGTGCATGATATGTCACGTGACAGGTGTGTGATCAGCCACGTGAACAGTGCATGTTCAGCCACGTGATCAGTGCATGATAGCCACGTGATCAGTGCATGATCAGTTACGTGAGCAGTGTATGATCAGCCACGTGATCAGTGCATGGTCAGACACGTGAACAGTGTATGATCAGCCACGTGATCAGTGCATGATATCCAAGTGATCAGTGCATGATCATCACGTGATCAGTGTATGATCAGCCACGTGAACAGTGCATGCTCAGTCACGTGATCTGGGCCTGCTGAGCTGCGTGATTACTGTCTGCTCATCTGCTTGACAATTGCCAGCTGAGCTGCACGATTCCTGCCTGTCATCTGCTTGACAATTGCCAGCTGTGCTGCGTAATTCCTGCCTGCTCAGCTGCTTGATTATTGCCAGCTGAGCAGCATGATTCCTCACACCTGAGTTCCATGATTATTGCCTGCTGACTGTTTGATTCGTGCCTACTCAGCTCTTTGTTTATTGCCTCCAGAGGCACATGATCAGTGTATGATAGCAAACATGATCAGCGCATGATCAGTCACATGATCAGCGCCATTAAGTCACGTGATCACTACATGATAGTCATGTGATCAGTCCATGCTCAGTCACGGTATCAGTGCATGATCAGCCACGTGATCAGTGCATGATCTGTCACAAGATTAGTGTATGATCATCCACGTGATCAGTGCACGGGCAGTCATGTGATCAGTGCATGATATAGACGTGAACAGTGCATGATCAGTCTCGTGATCAGTGCATGATAGCCACGTGATCAGTGCATGATCAGTCACCTGATGGGTGTATGATCATTCACGTGACCTGTACATGGTAGCTACATGATCATTGCATGATCAGCCACGTGAGTAGTTCATGATAGCCACGTGATCACTGCATGATCAGTCACGTGATCAGTGCATGATCAGTCATGTGACCAGTACATGGTAGCTGCGTGATCATGGCATGATCAGCCACGTGAGCAGTGCATGATAGCCACGTGATCAGTGCATGATCAGACACGAGATCAGTGCATGATCAGTCACGTGATCAGTGCATGATCAGCCACGTGATCAGTGCATGACCAGGCACGTGATCAGTGTATGTCCAGCCAAGTGATCAGTGCATGATAGCCACGTGATCAGTGCATGATCAGTCACGTGATCAGTGCATGATCAGTTATGTGATCAGTGTATGATCAGCCACGTGATCAGTGCATGATCAGCCACATGATCAGTGCATGATCAATTACGTGATCAGTGCATGATCAGTCACGTGACCAGTACATGGTAGCTACGTGATCATTGCCTGATCAGCCACGTGATCAGTGCATGATAGCCACGTGATCAGTGCATGATAGCCACGTGATCAGTGCATGATCAGTCATGTGATACGTGTGTGATCAGCCACATGATCAGTGCATGATATCCACGTGATCAGTGCATGACAGCCACGTGATCAGTGCATGAGAGCCACGGGATCAGTGCATGATCAGTCACGTGATACATGTGTGATCAGCCACGTGATCAGTGCATGATGAGCCACGTGATCAGTGCAGGATCAATTACGTGATCAGTGCATGATCAGTCACGTGACCAGTACATGGTTGCTACGTGATCGTTGCATGATCAGCCACGTGAGCAGAGCATGATAGCCACGTGGTCAGTGCATGATCAGTCACGTGATCAGTACATGATCAGTCACGTGAACAGTGCATGATCATTTACGTGATCTTTGCATGATCAGTCACGTTACCAGTATATGGTTGCTACGTGATCATTCCATGACGAGCCACGTGAGCAGTGCATGATAGCCACGTGATGTGTGCATGAGTTACGTGAGCAGAGTATGATCAGCCACGTGATCAGTGCATGAGTGCCACGTGATCAGTGCATGATATGTCACGTGACAGGTGTGTGATCAGCCACGTGAACAGTGCATGTTCAGCCACGTGATCAGTGCATGATAGCCACGTGATCAGTGCATGATCAGTTACGTGAGCAGTGTATGATCAGCCACGTGATCAGTGCATGGTCAGACACGTGAACAGTGTATGATCAGCCACGTGATCAGTGCATGATATCCAAGTGATCAGTGCATGATCATCACGTGATCAGTGTATGATCAGCCACGTGAACAGTGCATGCTCAGTCACGTGATCTGGGCCTGCTGAGCTGCGTGATTACTGTCTGCTCATCTGCTTGACAATTGCCAGCTGAGCTGCACGATTCCTGCCTGTCATCTGCTTGACAATTGCCAGCTGTGCTGCGTAATTCCTGCCTGCTCAGCTGCTTGATTATTGCCAGCTGAGCAGCATGATTCCTCACACCTGAGTTCCATGATTATTGCCTGCTGACTGTTTGATTCGTGCCTACTCAGCTCTTTGTTTATTGCCTCCAGAGGCACATGATCAGTGTATGATAGCAAACATGATCAGCGCATGATCAGTCACATGATCAGCGCCATTAAGTCACGTGATCACTACATGATAGTCATGTGATCAGTCCATGCTCAGTCACGGTATCAGTGCATGATCAGCCACGTGATCAGTGCATGATCTGTCACAAGATTAGTGTATGATCATCCACGTGATCAGTGCACGGGCAGTCATGTGATCAGTGCATGATATAGACGTGAACAGTGCATGATCAGTCTCGTGATCAGTGCATGATAGCCACGTGATCAGTGCATGATCAGTCACCTGATGGGTGTATGATCATTCACGTGACCTGTACATGGTAGCTACATGATCATTGCATGATCAGCCACGTGAGTAGTTCATGATAGCCACGTGATCACTGCATGATCAGTCACGTGATCAGTGCATGATCAGTCATGTGACCAGTACATGGTAGCTGCGTGATCATGGCATGATCAGCCACGTGAGCAGTGCATGATAGCCACGTGATCAGTGCATGATCAGACACGAGATCAGTGCATGATCAGTCACGTGATCAGTGCATGATCAGCCACGTGATCAGTGCATGACCAGGCACGTGATCAGTGTATGTCAGCCAAGTGATCAGTGCATGATAGCCACGTGATCAGTGCATGATCAGTCACGTGATCAGTGCATGATCAGTTATGTGATCAGTGTATGATCAGCCACGTGATCAGTGCATGATCAGCCACATGATCAGTGCATGATCAGTCGTGATCAGTGCATGATCAGTCACGTGACCAGTACATGGTAGCTACGTGATCATTGCATGATCAGCCACGTGATCAGTGCATGATAGCCACGTGATCAGTGCATGATAGCCACGTGATCAGTGCATGATCAGCCACGTGATCAGTGCATGATCAGCCACGTGATCAGTGCATGATCAGTCACGTGATCATGTGTGATCAGCACGTGATCAGTGCATGATCAGTCACGTGATCAGTGCATGATCAGCCACGTGATCAGTGCATGATAGCCACGTGATCAGTGCATGATCAGTCACGTGATCAGTGCATGATCAGTTACGTGATCAGTGCATGATCAGCCACGTGATCAGTGCATGATCAGCCACGTGATCAGTGCATGATCAGTTACGTGATCAGTGCATGATCAGTCACGTGATCAGTGCATGGTAGCTACGTGATCAGTGCATGATCAGCCACGTGATCAGTGCATGATAGCCACGTGATCAGTGCATGATAGCCACGTGATCAGTGCATGATAGCCACGTGATCAGTGCATGATCAGTCACGTGATACGTGTGTGATCAGTCACGTGATCAGTGCATGATAGCCACGTGATCAGTGCATGACAGCCACGTGATCAGTGCATGATAGCCACGTGATCAGTGCATGATCAGTCACGTGATACATGTGTGATCAGCCACGTGATCAGTGCATGATGAGCCACGTGATCAGTGCAGGATCAATTACGTGATCAGTGCATGATCAGTCACGTGACCAGTACATGGTTGCTACGTGATCGTTGCATGATCAGCCACGTGAGCAGAGCATGATAGCCACGTGATCAGTGCATGATCAGTCACGTGATCAGTACATGATCAGTCACGTGAACAGTGCATGATCATTTACGTGATCTTTGCATGATCAGTCACGTTACCAGTATATGGTTGCTACGTGATCATTCCATGACGAGCCACGTGAGCAGTGCATGATAGCCACGTGATGTGTGCATGAGTTACGTGAGCAGAGTATGATCAGCCACGTGATCAGTGCATGAGTGCCACGTGATCAGTGCATGATATGTCACGTGACAGGTGTGTGATCAGCCACGTGAACAGTGCATGTTCAGCCACGTGATCAGTGCATGATAGCCACGTGATCAGTGCATGATCAGTTACGTGAGCAGTGTATGATCAGCCACGTGATCAGTGCATGGTCAGACACGTGAACAGTGTATGATCAGCCACGTGATCAGTGCATGATATCCAAGTGATCAGTGCATGATCATCACGTGATCAGTGTATGATCAGCCACGTGAACAGTGCATGCTCAGTCACGTGATCTGGGCCTGCTGAGCTGCGTGATTACTGTCTGCTCATCTGCTTGACAATTGCCAGCTGAGCTGCACGATTCCTGCCTGTCATCTGCTTGACAATTGCCAGCTGTGCTGCGTAATTCCTGCCTGCTCAGCTGCTTGATTATTGCCAGCTGAGCAGCATGATTCCTCACACCTGAGTTCCATGATTATTGCCTGCTGACTGTTTGATTCGTGCCTACTCAGCTCTTTGTTTATTGCCTCCAGAGGCACATGATCAGTGTATGATAGCAAACATGATCAGCGCATGATCAGTCACATGATCAGCGCCATTAAGTCACGTGATCACTACATGATAGTCATGTGATCAGTCCATGCTCAGTCACGGTATCAGTGCATGATCAGCCACGTGATCAGTGCATGATCTGTCACAAGATTAGTGTATGATCATCCACGTGATCAGTGCACGGGCAGTCATGTGATCAGTGCATGATATAGACGTGAACAGTGCATGATCAGTCTCGTGATCAGTGCATGATAGCCACGTGATCAGTGCATGATCAGTCACCTGATGGGTGTATGATCATTCACGTGACCTGTACATGGTAGCTACATGATCATTGCATGATCAGCCACGTGAGTAGTTCATGATAGCCACGTGATCACTGCATGATCAGTCACGTGATCAGTGCATGATCAGTCATGTGACCAGTACATGGTAGCTGCGTGATCATGGCATGATCAGCCACGTGAGCAGTGCATGATAGCCACGTGATCAGTGCATGATCAGACACGAGATCAGTGCATGATCAGTCACGTGATCAGTGCATGATCAGGCACGTGATCAGTGTATGTCCAGCCAAGTGATCAGTGCATGATAGCCACGTGATCAGTGCATGATCAGTCACGTGATCAGTGCATGTTCAGTTATGTGATCAGTGTATGATCAGCCACGTGATCAGTGCATGATCAGCCACATGATCAGTGCATGATCAATTACGTGATCAGTGCATGATCAGTCACGTGACCAGTACATGGTAGCTACGTGATCATTGCCTGATCAGCCACGTGATCAGTGCATGATAGCCACGTGATCAGTGCATGATAGCCACGTGATCAGTGCATGATCAGTCATGTGATACGTGTGTGATCAGCCACGTGATCAGTGCATGATATCCACGTGATCAGTGCATGACAGCCACGTGATCAGTGCATGAGAGCCACGGGATCAGTGCATGATCAGTCACGTGATACATGTGTGATCAGCCACGTGATCAGTGCATGATGAGCCACGTGATCAGTGCAGGATCAATTACGTGATCAGTGCATGATCAGTCACGTGACCAGTACATGGTTGCTACGTGATCGTTGCATGATCAGCCACGTGAGCAGAGCATGATAGCCACGTGGTCAGTGCATGATCAGTCACGTGATCAGTACATGATCAGTCACGTGAACAGTGCATGATCATTTACGTGATCTTTGCATGATCAGTCACGTTACCAGTATATGGTTGCTACGTGATCATTCCATGACGAGCCACGTGAGCAGTGCATGATAGCCACGTGATGTGTGCATGAGTTACGTGAGCAGAGTATGATCAGCCACGTGATCAGTGCATGAGTGCCACGTGATCAGTGCATGATATGTCACGTGACAGGTGTGTGATCAGCCACGTGAACAGTGCATGTTCAGCCACGTGATCAGTGCATGATAGCCACGTGATCAGTGCATGATCAGTTACGTGAGCAGTGTATGATCAGCCACGTGATCAGTGCATGGTCAGACACGTGAACAGTGTATGATCAGCCACGTGATCAGTGCATGATATCCAAGTGATCAGTGCATGATCATCACGTGATCAGTGTATGATCAGCCACGTGAACAGTGCATGCTCAGTCACGTGATCTGGGCCTGCTGAGCTGCGTGATTACTGTCTGCTCATCTGCTTGACAATTGCCAGCTGAGCTGCACGATTCCTGCCTGTCATCTGCTTGACAATTGCCAGCTGTGCTGCGTAATTCCTGCCTGCTCAGCTGCTTGATTATTGCCAGCTGAGCAGCATGATTCCTCACACCTGAGTTCCATGATTATTGCCTGCTGACTGTTTGATTCGTGCCTACTCAGCTCTTTGTTTATTGCCTCCAGAGGCACATGATCAGTGTATGATAGCAAACATGATCAGCGCATGATCAGTCACATGATCAGCGCCATTAAGTCACGTGATCACTACATGATAGTCATGTGATCAGTCCATGCTCAGTCACGGTATCAGTGCATGATCAGCCACGTGATCAGTGCATGATCTGTCACAAGATTAGTGTATGATCATCCACGTGATCAGTGCATGGGCAGTCATGTGATCAGTGCATGATATAGACGTGAACAGTGCATGATCAGTCTCGTGATCAGTGCATGATAGCCACGTGATCAGTGCATGATCAGTCACCTGATGGGTGTATGATCATTCACGTGACCTGTACATGGTAGCTACATGATCATTGCATGATCAGCCACGTGAGTAGTTCATGATAGCCACGTGATCACTGCATGATCAGTCACGTGATCAGTGCATGATCAGTCATGTGACCAGTACATGGTAGCTGCGTGATCATGGCATGATCAGCCACGTGAGCAGTGCATGATAGCCACGTGATCAGTGCATGATCAGACACGAGATCAGTGCATGATCAGTCACGTGATCAGTGCATGATCAGCCACGTGATCAGTGCATGATCAGGCACGTGATCAGTGTATGTCCAGCCACGTGATCAGTGCATGATAGCCACGTGATCAGTGCATGATCAGTCACGTGATCAGTGCATGATCAGTTATGTGATCAGTGCATGATCAGCCACGTGATCAGTGCATGATCAGCCACATGATCAGTGCATGATCAATTACGTGATCAGTGCATGATCAGTCACGTGATCAGTACATGGTAGCTACGTGATCAGTGCATGATCAGCCACGTGATCAGTGCATGATAGCCACGTGATCAGTGCATGATAGCCACGTGATCAGTGCATGATCAGTCATGTGATACGTGTGTGATCAGCCACATGATCAGTGCATGATATCCACGTGATCAGTGCATGACAGCCACGTGATCAGTGCATGATAGCCACGTGATCAGTGCATGATCAGTCACGTGATACATGTGTGATCAGCCACGTGATCAGTGCATGATGAGCCACGTGATCAGTGCAGGATCAATTACGTGATCAGTGCATGATCAGTCACGTGACCAGTACATGGTTGCTACGTGATCGTTGCATGATCAGCCACGTGAGCAGTGCATGATAGCCACGTGATCAGTGCATGATCAGTCACGTGATCAGTACATGATCAGTCACGTGAACAGTGCATGATCATTTACGTGATCTTTGCATGATCAGTCACGTGACCAGTATATGGTTGCTACGTGATCATTCCATGACGAGCCACGTGAGCAGTGCATGATAGCCACGTGATGTGTGCATGAGTTACGTGAGCAGAGTATGATCAGCCACGTGATCAGTGCATGAGTGCCACGTGATCAGTGCATGATATGTCACGTGACAGGTGTGTGATCAGCCACGTGAACAGTGCATGTTCAGCCACGTGATCAGTGCATGATAGCCACGTGATCAGTGCATGATCAGTTACGTGAGCAGTGTATGATCAGCCACGTGATCAGTGCATGGTCAGACACGTGAACAGTGTATGATCAGCCACGTGATCAGTGCATGATATCCAAGTGATCAGTGCATGATCATCACGTGATCAGTGTATGATCAGCCACGTGAACAGTGCATGCTCAGTCACGTGATCTGGGCCTGCTGAGCTGCGTGATTACTGTCTGCTCATCTGCTTGACAATTGCCAGCTGAGCTGCACGATTCCTGCCTGTCATCTGCTTGACAATTGCCAGCTGTGCTGCGTAATTCCTGCCTGCTCAGCTGCTTGATTATTGCCAGCTGAGCAGCATGATTCCTCACACCTGAGTTCCATGATTATTGCCTGCTGACTGTTTGATTCGTGCCTACTCAGCTCTTTGTTTATTGCCTCCAGAGGCACATGATCAGTGTATGATAGCAAACATGATCAGCGCATGATCAGTCACATGATCAGCGCCATTAAGTCACGTGATCACTACATGATAGTCATGTGATCAGTCCATGCTCAGTCACGGTATCAGTGCATGATCAGCCACGTGATCAGTGCATGATCTGTCACAAGATCAGTGCATGATCATCCACGTGATCAGTGCATGGGCATGATCAGTGCACGTGATCAGTGCATGATCAGCCACGTGATCAGTGCATGATAGCCACGTGATCAGTGCATGATCAGTCACGTGATCAGTGCATGATCAGTTATGTGATCAGTGTGCATGATCAGCCACGTGATCAGTGCATGATCAGCCACGTGATCAGTGCATGATCAGTCACGTGATCAGTGCATGATCAGTCATGATCAGTACATGATAGCTACGTGATCATTGCATGATCAGCCACGTGATCAGTGCATGATAGCCACGTGATCAGTGCATGATAGCCACGTGATCAGTGCATGATCAGTCATGTGATACGTGTGTGATCAGCCACGTGATCAGTGCATGATATCCACGTGATCAGTGCATGACAGCCACGTGATCAGTGCATGAGAGCCACGTGATCAGTGCATGATCAGTCACGTGATACATGTGTGATCAGCCACGTGATCAGTGCATGATGAGCCACGTGATCAGTGCAGGATCAATTACGTGATCAGTGCATGATCAGTCACGTGACCAGTACATGGTTGCTACGTGATCGTTGCATGATCAGCCACGTGAGCAGAGCATGATAGCCACGTGATCAGTGCATGATCAGTCACGTGATCAGTACATGATCAGTCACGTGAACAGTGCATGATCATTTACGTGATCTTTGCATGATCAGTCACGTGACCAGTATATGGTTGCTACGTGATCATTCCATGACGAGCCACGTGAGCAGTGCATGATAGCCACGTGATGTGTGCATGAGTTACGTGAGCAGAGTATGATCAGCCACGTGATCAGTGCATGAGTGCCACGTGATCAGTGCATGATATGTCACGTGACAGGTGTGTGATCAGCCACGTGAACAGTGCATGTTCAGCCACGTGATCAGTGCATGATAGCCACGTGATCAGTGCATGATCAGTTACGTGAGCAGTGTATGATCAGCCACGTGATCAGTGCATGGTCAGACACGTGAACAGTGTATGATCAGCCACGTGATCAGTGCATGATATCCAAGTGATCAGTGCATGATCATCACGTGATCAGTGTATGATCAGCCACGTGAACAGTGCATGCTCAGTCACGTGATCTGGGCCTGCTGAGCTGCGTGATTACTGTCTGCTCATCTGCTTGACAATTGCCAGCTGAGCTGCACGATTCCTGCCTGTCATCTGCTTGACAATTGCCAGCTGTGCTGTGTAATTCCTGCCTGCTCAGCTGCTTGATTATTGCCAGCTGAGCAGCATGATTCCTCACACCTGAGTTCCATGATTATTGCCTGCTGACTGTTTGATTCGTGCCTACTCAGCTCTTTGTTTATTGCCTCCAGAGGCACATGATCAGTGTATGATAGCAAACATGATCAGCGCATGATCAGTCACATGATCAGCGCCATTAAGTCACGTGATCACTACATGATAGTCATGTGATCAGTCCATGCTCAGTCATGGTATCAGTGCATGATCAGCCACGGGATCAGTGCATGATCTGTCACAAGATTAGTGTATGATCATCCACGTGATCAGTGCATGGGCAGTCATGTAATCAGTGCATGATGTAGGCGTGAACAGTGCATGATCAGTCTCGTGATCAGTGCATGATAGCCACGTGATCAGTGCATGATCAGTCACCTGATGGGTGTATGATCATTCACGTGACCTGTACATGGTAGCTACATGATCATTGCATGATCAGCCACGTGAGTAGTTCATGATAGCCACGTGATCACTGCATGATCAGTCACGTGATCAGTGCATGATCAGTCATGTGACCAGTACATGGTAGCTGCGTGACCATGGCATGTTCAGCCACGTGAGCAGTGCATGATAGCCACGTGATCAGTGCATGATCAGAGACGAGATCAGTGCATGATCAGTCACGTGATCAGTGCATGACCAGTGATCAGTGCATGATGATCAGTGCATGATCAGCCACGTGATCAGTGCACGTGATCAGTGTATGTCCAGCCAAGTGATCAGTGCATGATAGCCACGTGATCAGTGCATGATCAGTCACGTGATCAGTGCATGATCAGTTATGTGATCAGTGTATGATCAGCCACGTGATCAGTGCATGATCAGCCACATGATCAGTGCATGATCAATTACGTGATCAGTGCATGATCAGTCACGTGACCAGTACATGGTAGCTACGTGATCATTGCCTGATCAGCCACATGATCAGTGCATGATAGCCACGTGATCAGTGCATGATAGCCACGTGATCAGTGCATGATCAGTCATGTGATACGTGTGTGATCAGCCACGTGATCAGTGCATGATATCCACGTGATCAGTGCATGACAGCCACGTGATCAGTGCATGAGAGCCACGGGACCAGTGCATGATCAATCACGTGATACATGTGTGATCAGCCACGTGATCAGTGCATGATGAGCCACGTGATCAGTGCAGGATCAATTACGTGATCAGTGCATGATCAGTCACGTGACCAGTACATGGTTGCTACGTGATCGTTGCATGATCAGCCACGTGAGCAGAGCATGATAGCCACGTGGTCAGTGCATGATCAGTCACGTGATCAGTACATGATCAGTCACGTGAACAGTGCATGATCATTTACGTGATCTTTGCATGATCAGTCACGTTACCAGTATATGGTTGCTACGTGATCATTCCATGACGAGCCACGTGAGCAGTGCATGATAGCCACGTGATGTGTGCATGAGTTAGGTGAGCAGAGTATGATCAGCCACGTGATCAGTGCATGAGTGCCACGTGATCAGTGCATGATATGTCACGTGACAGGTGTGTGATCAGCCACGTGAACAGTGCATGTTCAGCCACGTGATCAGTGCATGATAGCCACGTGATCAGTGCATGATCAGTTACGTGAGCAGTGTATGATCAGCCACGTGATCAGTGCATGGTCAGACACGTGAACAGTGTATGATCAGCCACGTGATCAGTGCATGATATCCAAGTGATCAGTGCATGATCATCACGTGATCAGTGTATGATCAGCCACGTGAACAGTGCATGCTCAGTCACGTGATCTGGGCCTGCTGAGCTGCGTGATTACTGTCTGCTCATCTGCTTGACAATTGCCAGCTGAGCTGCACAATTCATACCTGTCATCTGCTTGACAATTGCCAGCTGTGCTGCATAATTCCTGCCTGTTCAGCTGCTTGATTATTGCCAGCTGAGCAGCATGATTCCTCACACCTGAGTTCCATGATTATTGCCTGCTGACTGTTTGATTCGTGCCTACTCAGCTCTTTGTTTATTGCCTCCAGAGGCACATGATCAGTGTATGATAGCAAACATGATCAGCGCATGATCAGTCACATGATCAGCGCCATTAAGTCACGTGATCACTACATGATAGTCATGTGATCAGTCCATGCTCAGTCACGGTATCAGTGCATGATCAGCCACGTGATCAGTACATGATCTGTCACAAGATTAGTGTATGATCATCCACGTGATCAGTGCACGGGTAGTCATGTGATCAGTGCATGATATAGACGTGAACAGTGCATGATCAGTCTCGAGATCCGTGCATGATAGCCACGTGATCAGTGCATGATCAGTCACCTGATGGGTGTATGATCTTTCACGTGACCTGTACATGGTAGCTACATGATCATTGCATGATCAGCCACGTGAGTAGTTCATGATAGCCACGTGATCACTGCATGATCAGTCACGTGATCAGTGCATGATCAGTCATGTGACCAGTACATGGTAGCTGCGTGAACATGGCATGATCAGCCACGTGAGCAGTGCATGATAGCCACGTGATCAGTGCATAATCAGACACGAGATCAGTGCATGATCAGTCACGTGATCAGTGCATGATCAGACACGAGATCAGTGCATGATCAGTCACGTGATCAGTGCATGATCAGCCACGTGATCAGTGCATGACCAGGCACGTGATCAGTGTATGTCCAGCCAAGTGATCAGTGCATGATAGCCACGTGATCAGTGCATGATCAGTCACGTGATCAGTGCATGTTCAGTTATGTGATCAGTGTATGATCAGCCACGTGATCAGTGCATGATCAGCCACATGATCAGTGCATGATCAATTACGTGCTCAGTGCATGATCAGTTACGTAACCAGTACATGGTAGCTACGTGATCATTGCCTGATAAGCCACGTGATCAGTGCATGATAGCCACGTGATCAGTGCATGATAGCCACGTGATCAGTGCATGATCAGTCATGTGATACGTGTGTGATCAGCCACATGATCAGTGCATGATGTCCACGTGATCAGTGCATGACAGCCACGTGATCAGTGCATGAGAGCCACGGGATCAGTGCATGATCAGTCACGTGATACATGTGTGATCAGCCACGTGATCAGTGCATGATGAGCCACGTGATCAGTGCAGGATCAATTACGTGATCAGTGCATGATCAGTCACGTGACCAGTACATGGTTGCTACGTGATCGTTGCATGATCAGCCACGTGAGCAGAGCATGATAGCCACGTGGTCAGTGCATGATCAGTCACGTGATCAGTACATGATCAGTCACGTGAACAGTGCATGATCATTTACGTGATCTTTGCATGATCTGTCACGTTACCAGTATATGGTTGCTACGTGATCATTCCATGACAGCCACGTGAGCAGTGCATGATAGCCACGTGATGTGTGCATGAGTTACGTGAGCAGAGTATGATCAGCCACGTGATCAGTGCATGAGTGCCACGTGATCAGTGCATGATATGTCACGTGACAGGTGTGTGATCAGCCACGTGAACAGTGCATGTTCAGCCACGTGATCAGTGCATGATAGCCACGTGATCAGTGCATGATCAGTTACGTGAGCAGTGTATGATCAGCCACGTGATCAGTGCATGGTCAGACACGTGAACAGTGTATGATCAGCCACGTGATCAGTGCATGATATCCAAGTGATCAGTGCATGATCATCACGTGATCAGTGTATGATCAGCCACGTGAACAGTGCATGCTCAGTCACGTGATTTGGGCCTGCTGAGCTGCGTGATTATTGTCTGCTCATCTGCTTGACAATTGCCAGCTGAGCTGCACGATTCCTGCCTGTCATCTGCTTGACAATTGCCAGCTGTGCTGTGTAATTCCTGCCTGCTCACCTGCTTGATTATTGCCAGCTGAGCAGCATGATTCCTCACACCTGAGTTCCATGATTATTGCCTGCTGACTGTTTGATTCGTGCCTACTCAGCTCTTTGTTTATTGCCTCCAGAGGCACATGATCAGTGTATGATAGCAAACATGATCAGCGCATGATCAGTCACATGATCAGCGCCATTAAGTCACCTGATCACTACATGATAGTCATGTGATCAGTGATGCTCAGTCATGGTATCAGTGCATGATCAGCCACGTGATCAGTGCATGATCTGTCACAAGATTAGTGTATGATCATCCACGTGATCAGTGCACGGGCAGTCATGTAATCAGTGCATGATATAGACGTGAACAGTGCATGATCAGTCTCGTGATCAGTGCATGATAGCCACGTGATCAGTGCATGATCAGTCACCTGATGGGTGTATGATCATTCACGTGACCTGTACATGGTAGCTACATGATCATTGCATGATCAGCCACGTGAGTAGTTCATGATAGCCACGTGATCACTGCATGATCAGTCACGTGATCAGTGCATGATCAGTCATGTGACCAGTACATGGTAGCTGCGTGACCATGGCATGTTCAGCCACGTGAGCAGTGCATGATAGCCACGTGATCAGTGCATGATCAGACACGAGATCAGTGCATGATCAGTCACGTGATCAGTGCATGACCAGGCACGTGATCAGTGTATGTCCAGCCAAGTGATCAGTGCATGATAGCCACGTGATCAGTGCATGATCAGTCACGTGATCAGTGCATGATCAGTTATGTGATCAGTGTATGATCAGCCACGTGATCAGTGCATGATCAGCCACATGATCAGTGCATGATTAATTACGTGATCAGTGCATGATCAGTCACGTGACCAGTACATGGTAGCTACGTGATCATTGCCTGATCAGCCACATGATCAGTGCATGATAGCCACGTGATCAGTGCATGATAGCCACGTGATCAGTGCATGATCAGTCATGTGATACATGTGTGATCAGCCACGTGATCAGTGCATGATATCCACGTGATCAGTGCATGACAGCCACGTGATCAGTGCATGAGAGCCACGGGACCAGTGCATGATCAGTCACGTGATACATGTGTGATCAGCCACGTGATCAGTGCATGATGATCCACGTGATCAGTGCAGGATCAATTACGTGATCAGTGCATGATCAGTCACGTGACCAGTACATGGTTGCTACGTGATCGTTGCATGATCAGCCACGTGAGCAGAGCATGATAGCCACGTGGTCAGTGCATGATCAGTCACGTGATCAGTACATGATCAGTCACGTGAACAGTGCATGATCATTTACGTGATCTTTGCATGATCAGTCACGTGACCAGTATATGGTTGCTACGTGATCATTCCATGACAGCCACGTGAGCAGTGCATGATAGCCACGTGATGTGTGCATGAGTTACGTGAGCAGAGTATGATCAGCCACGTGATCAGTGCATGAGTGCCACGTGATCAGTGCATGATATGTCACGTGACAGGTGTGTGATCAGCCACGTGAACAGTGCATGTTCAGCCACGTGATCAGTGCATGATAGCCACGTGATCAGTGCATGATCAGTTACATGTGCAGTGCATGATCAGCCACGTGATCAGTGCATGGTCAGACACGTGAACAGTGTATGATCAGCCACGTGATCAGTGCATGATATCCAAGTGATCAGTGCATGATCATCACGTGATCAGTGTATGATCAGCCACGTGAACAGTGCATGCTCAGTCACGTGATCTGGGCCTGCTGAGCTGCGTGATTACTGTCTGCTCATCTGCTTGACAATTGCCAGCTGAGCTGCACGATTCCTGCCTGTCATCTGCTTGACAATTGCCAGCTGTGCTGTGTAATTCCTGCCTGCTCAGCTGCTTGATTATTGCCAGCTGAGCAGCATGATTCCTCACACCTGAGTTCCATGATTATTGCCTGCTGACTGTTTGATTCGTGCCTACTCAGCTCTTTGTTTATTGCCTCCAGAGGCACATGATCAGTGTATGATAGCAAACATGATCAGCGCATGATCAGTCACATGATCAGCGCCATTAAGTCACGTGATCACTACATGATAGTCATGTGATCAGTCCATGCTCAGTCATGGTATCAGTGCATGATCAGCCACGGGATCAGTGCATGATCTGTCACAAGATTAGTGTATGATCATCCACGTGATCAGTGCATGGGCAGTCATGTAATCAGTGCATGATATAGACGTGAACAGTGCATGATCAGTCTCGTGATCAGTGCATGATAGCCACGTGATCAGTGCATGATCAGTCACCTGATGGGTGTATGATCATTCACGTGACCTGTACATGGTAGCTACATGATCATTGCATGATCAGCCACGTGAGTAGTTCATGATAGCCACGTGATCACTGCATGATCAGTCACGTGATCAGTGCATGATCAGTCATGTGACCAGTACATGGTAGCTGCGTGACCATGGCATGTTCAGCCACGTGAGCAGTGCATGATAGCCACGTGATCAGTGCATGATCAGACACGAGATCAGTGCATGATCAGTCACGTGATCAGTGCATGACCAGGCACGTGATCAGTGTATGTCCAGCCAAGTGATCAGTGCATGATAGCCACGTGATCAGGGCATGATCAGTCACGTGATCAGTGCATGATCAGTTATGTGATCATTGTATGATCAGCCACGTGATCAGTGCATGATCAGCCACATGATCAGTGCATGATCAATTACGTGATCAGTGCATGATCAGTCACGTGACCAGTACATGGTAGCTACGTGATCATTGCCTGATCAGCCACATGATCAGTGCATGATAGCCACGTGATCAGTGCATGATAGCCACGTGATCAGTGCATGATCAGTCATGTGATACGTGTGTGATCAGCCACGTGATCAGTGCATGATATCCACGTGATCAGTGCATGACAGCCACGTGATCAGTGCATGAGAGCCACGGGACCAGTGCATGATCAGTCACGTGATACATGTGTGATCAGCCACGTGATCAGTGCATGATGAGCCACGTGATCAGTGCAGGATCAATTACGTGATCAGTGCATGATCAGTCACGTGACCAGTACATGGTTGCTACGTGATCGTTGCATGATCAGCCACTTGAGCAGAGCATGATAGCCACGTGGTCAGTGCATGATCAGTCACGTGATCAGTACATGATCAGTCACGTGAACAGTGCATGATCATTTACGTGATCTTTGCATGATCAGTCACGTTACCAGTATATGGTTGCTACGTGATCATTCCATGACGAGCCACGTGAGCAGTGCATGATAGCCACGTGATGTGTGCATGAGTTACGTGAGCAGAGTATGATCAGCCACGTGATCAGTGCATGAGTGCCACGTGATCAGTGCATGATATGTCACGTGACAGGTGTGTGATCAGCCACGTGAACAGTGCATGTTCAGCCACGTGATCAGTCCATGATAGCCACGTGATCAGTGCATGATCAGTTACGTGAGCAGTGCATGATCAGCCACGTGATCAGTGCATGGTCAGACACGTGAACAGTGTATGATCAGCCACGTGATCAGTGCATGATATCCAAGTGATCAGTGCATGATCCTCAGGTGATCAGTGTATGATCAGCCACGTGAACAGTGCATGCTCAGTCACGTGATCTGGGCCTGCTGAGCTGCGTGATTACTGTCTGCTCATCTGCTTGACAATTGCCAGCTGAGCTGCACGATTCCTGCCTGTCATCTGCTTGACAATTGCCAGCTGTGCTGCGTAATTCCTGCCTGTTCAGCTGCTTGATTATTGCCAGCTGAGCAGCATGATTCCTCACACCTGAGTTCCATGATTATTGCCTGCTGACTGTTTGATTCGTGCCTACTCAGCTCTTTGTTTATTGCCTCCAGAGGCACATGATCAGTGTATGATAGCAAACATGATCAGCGCATGATCAGTCACATGATCAGCGCCATTAAGTCACGTGATCACTACATGATAGTCATGTGATCAGTCCATGCTCAGTCACGGTATCAGTGCATGATCAGCCACGTGATCAGTACATGATCTGTCACAAGATTAGTGTATGATCATCCACGTGATCAGTGCACGGGTAGTCATGTGATCAGTGCATGATATAGACGTGAACAGTGCATGATCAGTCTCGTGATCCGTGCATGATAGCCACGTGATCAGTGCATGATCAGTCACCTGATGGGTGTATGATCATTCACGTGACCTGTACATGGTAGCTACATGATCATTGCATGATCAGCCACGTGAGTAGATCATGATAGCCACGTGTTCACTGCATGATCAGTCACGTGATCAGTGCCTGATCAGTCATGTGACCAGTACATGGTAGCTGCGTGATCATGGCATGATCAGCCACGTGAGCAGTGCATGATAGCCACGTGATCAGTGCATGATCAGACACGAGATCAGTGCATGATCAGTCACGTGATCAGTGCATGATCAGACACGAGATCAGTGCATGATCAGTCACGTGATCAGTGCATGATCAGCCACGTGATCAGTGCATGACCAGGCACGTGATCAGTGTATGTCCAGCCAAGTGATCAGTGCATGATAGCCACGTGATCAGTGCATGATCAGTCACGTGATCAGTGCATGTTCAGTTATGTGATCAGTGTATGATCAGCCACGTGATCAGTGCATGATCAGCCACATGATCAGTGCATGATCAATTACGTGCTCAGTGCATGATCAGTTACGTAACCAGTACATGGTAGCTACGTGATCATTGCCTGATAAGCCACGTGATCAGTGCATGATAGCCACGTGATCAGTGCATGATAGCCACGTGATCAGTGCATGATCAGTCACCTGATCAGTGCATGTTCAGTTATGTGATCAGTGTATGATCAGCCACGTGATCAGTGCATGATCAGCCACATGATCAGTGCATGATCAATTACGTGCTCAGTGCATGATCAGTTACGTAACCAGTACATGGTAGCTACGTGATCATTGCCTGATAAGCCACGTGATCAGTGCATGATAGCCACGTGATCAGTGCATGATAGCCACGTGATCAGTGCATGATAAGTCATGTGATACGTGTGTGATCAGCCACATGATCAGTGCATGATGTCCACGTGATCAGTGCATGACAGCCACGTGATCAGTGCATGAGAGCCACTGGATCAGTGCATGATCAGTCACGTGATACATGTGTGATCAGCCACGTGATCAGTGCATGATATCCACGTGATCAGTGCATGACAGCCACGTGATCAGTGCATGAGAGCCACGGGACCAGTGCATGATCAGTCACGTGATACATGTGTGATCAGCCACGTGATCAGTGCATGATGATCCAGGTGATCAGTGCAGGATCAATTACGTGATCAGTGCATGATCAGTCACGTGACCAGTACATGGTTGCTACGTGATCGTTGCATGATCAGCCACGTGAGCAGAGCATGATAGCCACGTGGTCAGTGCATGATCAGTCACGTGATCAGTACATGATCAGTCACGTGAACAGTGCATGATCATTTACGTGATCTTTGCATGATCAGTCACGTTACCAGTATATGGTTGCTACGTGATCATTCCATGACGAGCCACGTGAGCAGTGCATGATAGCCACGTGATGTGTGCATGAGTTACGTGAGCAGAGTATGATCAGCCACGTGATCAGTGCATGAGTGCCACGTGATCAGTGCATGATATGTCACGTGACAGGTGTGTGATCAGCCACGTGAACAGTGCATGTTCAGCCACGTGATCAGTGCATGATAGCCACGTGATCAGTGCATGATCAGTTACGTGAGCAGTGTATGATCAGCCACGTGATCAGTGCATGGTCAGACACGTGAACAGTGTATGATCAGCCACGTGATCAGTGCATGATATCCAAGTGATCAGTGCATGATCATCACGTGATCAGTGTATGATCAGCCACGTGAACAGTGCATGCTCAGTCACGTGATTTGGGCCTGCTGAGCTGCGTGATTACTGTCTGCTCATCTGCTTGACAATTGCCAGCTGAGCTGCACGATTCCTGCCTGTCATCTGCTTGACAATTGCCAGCTGTGCTGTGTAATTCCTGCCTGCTCACCTGCTTGATTATTGCCAGCTGAGCAGCATGATTCCTCACACCTGAGTTCCATGATTATTGCCTGCTGACTGTTTGATTCGTGCCTACTCAGCTCTTTGTTTATTGCCTCCAGAGGCACATGATCAGTATATGATAGCAAACATGATCAGCGCATGATCAGTCACATGATCAGCGCCATTAAGTCACCTGATCACTACATGATAGTCATGTGATCAGTGATGCTCAGTCATGGTATCAGTGCATGATCAGCCACGTGATCAGTGCATGATCTGTCACAAGATTAGTGTATGATCATCCACGTGATCAGTGCACGGGCAGTCATGTAATCAGTGCATGATATAGACGTGAACAGTGCATGATCAGTCTCATGATCCGTGCATGATAGCCACGTGATCAGTGCATGATCAGTCACCTGATGGGTGTATGATCATTCACGTGACCTGTACATGGTAGCTACATGATCATTGCATGATCAGCCACGTGAGTAGTTCATGATAGCCACGTGATCACTGCATGATCAGTCACGTGATCAGTGCATGATCAGTCATGTGACCAGTACATGGTAGCTGCGTGACCATGGCATGTTCAGCCACGTGAGCAGTGCATGATAGCCACGTGATCAGTGCATGATCAGACACGAGATCAGTGCATGATCAGTCACGTGATCAGTGCATGACCAGGCACGTGATCAGTGTATGTCCAGCCAAGTGATCAGTGCATGATAGCCACGTGATCAGTGCATGATCAGTCACGTGATCAGTGCATGATCAGTTATGTGATCAGTGTATGATCAGCCACGTGATCAGTGCATGATCAGCCACATGATCAGTGCATGATTAATTACGTGATCAGTGCATGATCACTCATGTGACCAGTACATGGTAGCTACCTGATCATTGCCTGATCAGCCACATGATCAGTGCATGATAGCCACGTGATCAGTGCATGATAGCCACGTGATCAGTGCATGATGAGTCATGTGATACATGTGTGATCAGCCACGTGATCAGTGCATGATATCCACGTGATCAGTGCATGACAGCCACGTGATCAGTGCATGAGAGCCACGGGACCAGTGCATGATCAGTCACGTGATACATGTGTGATCAGCCACGTGATCAGTGCATGATGATCCAGGTGATCAGTGCAGGATCAATTACGTGATCAGTGCATGATCAGTCACGTGACCAGTACATGGTTGCTACGTGATCGTTGCATGATCAGCCACGTGAGCAGAGCATGATAGCCACGTGGTCAGTGCATGATCAGTCACGTGATCAGTACATGATCAGTCACGTGAACAGTGCATGATCATTTACGTGATCTTTGCATGATCAGTCACGTGACCAGTATATGGTTGCTACGTGATCATTCCATGACGAGCCACGTGAGCAGTGCATGATAGCCACGTGATGTGTGCATGAGTTACGTGAGCAGAGTATGATCAGCCACGTGATCAGTGCATGAGTGCCACGTGATCAGTGCATGATTTGTCACGTGACAGGTGTGTGATCAGCCACGTGAACAGTGCATGTTCAGCCACGTGATCAGTGCATGATAGCCACGTGATCAGTGCATGATCAGTTACGTGAGCAGTGCATGATCAGCCACGTGATCAGTGCATGGTCAGACACGTGAACAGTGTATGATCAGCCACGTGATCAGTGCATGATATCCAAGTGATCAGTGCATGATCATCACGTGATCAGTGTATGATCAGCCACGTGAACAGTGCATGCTCAGTCACGTGATCTGGGCCTGCTGAGCTGCGTGATTACTGTCTGCTCATCTGCTTGACAATTGCCAGCTGAGCTGCACGATTCCTGCCTGTCATCTGCTTGACAATTGCCAGCTGTGCTGCGTAATTCCTGCCTGCTCAGCTGCTTGATTATTGCCAGCTGAGCAGCATGATTCCTCACACCTGAGTTCCATGATTATTGCCTGCTGACTGTTTGATTCGTGCCTACTCAGCTCTTTGTTTATTGCCTCCAGAGGCACATGATCAGTGTATGATAGCAAACATGATCAGCGCATGATCAGTCACATGATCAGAGCCATTAAGTCACGTGATCACTACATGATAGTCATGTGATCAGTCCATGCTCAGTCACGGTATCAGTGCATGATCAGCCACGTGATCAGTACATGATCTGTCACAAGATTAGTGTATGATCATCCACGTGATCAGTGCACGGGTAGTCATGTGATCAGTGCATGATATAGACGTGAACAGTGCATGATCAGTCTCGTGATCCGTGCATGATAGCCACGTGATCAGTGCATGATCAGTCACCTGATGGGTGTATGATCATTCACGTGACCTGTACATGGTAGCTACATGATCATTGCATGCTCAGCCACGTGAGTAGTTCATGATAGCCACGTGATCACTGCATGATCAGTCACGTGATCAGTGCATGATCAGTCATGTGACCAGTACATGGTAGCTGCGTGATCATGGCATGATCAGCCACGTGAGCAGTGCATGATAGCCACGTGATCAGTGCATGATCAGACACGAGATCAGTGCATGATCAGTCACGTGATCAGTGCATGATCAGACACGAGATCAGTGCATGATCAGTCACGTGATCAGTGCATGATCAGCCACGTGATCAGTGCATGACCAGGCACGTGATCAGTGTATGTCCAGCCAAGTGATCAGTGCATGATAGCCACGTGATCAGTGCATGATCAGTCACGTGATCAGTGCATGTTCAGTTATGTGATCAGTGTATGATCAGCCACGTGATCAGTGCATGATCAGCCACATGATCAGTGCATGATCAATTACGTGCTCAGTGCATGATCAGTTACGTAACCAGTACATGGTAGCTACGTGATCATTGCCTGATAAGCCACGTGATCAGTGCATGATAGCCACGTGATCAGTGCATGATAGCCACGTGACCAGTGCCTGATCAGTCATGTGATAAGTGTGTGATCAGCCACATGATCAGTGCATGATGTCCACGTGATCAGTGCATGACAGCCACGTGATCAGTGCATGAGAGCCACGGGATCAGTGCATGATCAGTCACGTGATACAAGTGTGATCAGCCACGTGATCAGTGCATGATGAGCCACATGATCAGTGCAGGATCAATTACGTGATCAGTGCATGATCAGCCACGTGAGCAGAGCATGATAGCCACGTGGTCAGTGCATGATCAGTCACGTGATCAGTACATGATCAGTCACGTGAAGAGTGCATGATCATTTACGTGATCTTTGCATGATCAGTCACGTTACCAGTATATGGTTGCTACGTGATCATTCCATGACGAGCCACGTGAGCAGTGCATGATAGCCACGTGATGTGTGCATGAGTTACGTGAGCAGAGTATGATCAGCCACGTGATCAGTGCATGAGTGCCACGTGATCAGTGCATGATATGTCACGTGACAGGTGTGTGATCAGCCACGTGAACAGTGCATGTTCAGCCACGTGATCAGTGCATGATAGCCACGTGATCAGTGCATGATAAGTCACCTGATGGGTGTATGATCATTCACGTGACCTGTACATGGTAGCTACATGATCATTGCATGATCAGCCACGTGAGTAGTTCATGATAGCCACGTGATCACTGCATGATCAGTCACGTGATCACTGCATGATCAGTCATGTGACCAGTACATGGTAGCTGCGTGATCATGGCATGATCAGCCACGTGAGCAGTGCATGATAGCCACATGATCAGTGCATGATCAGACACGAGATCAGTGCATGATCAGTCACGTGATCAGTGCATGATCAGACACGAGATCAGTGCATGATCAGTCACGTGATCAGTGCATGATCAGCCACGTGATCAGTGCATGACCAGGCACGTGATCAGTGTATGTCCAGCCAAGTGATCAGTGCATGATAGCCACGTGATCAGTGCATGATCAGTCACGTAATCAGTGCATGTTCAGTTATGTGATCAGTGTATGATCAGCCACGTGATCAGTGCATGATCAGCCACATGATCAGTGCATGATCAATTACGTGCTCAGTGCATGATCAGTTACGTAACCAGTACATGGTAGCTACGTGATCATTGCCTGATAAGCCACGTGATCAGTGCATGATAGCCACGTGATCAGTGCATGATAGCCACGTGATCAGTGCATGATCAGTCATGTGATACGTGTGTGATCAGCCACATGATCAGTGCATGATGTCCACGTGATCAGTGCATGACAGCCACGTGATCAGTGCATGAGAGCCACTGGATCAGTGCATGATCAGTCACGTGATACATGTGTGATCAGCCACGTGATCAGTGCATGATGAGCCACGTGATCAGTGCAGGATCAATTACGTGATCAGTGCATGATCAGTCACGTGACCAGTACATGGTTGCTACGTGATCGTTGCATGATCAGCCACGTGAGCAGAGCATGATAGCCACGTGGTCAGTGCATGATCAGTCACGTGACCAGTACATGATCAGTCACGTGAACAGTGCATGATCATTTACGTGATCTTTGCATGATCAGTCACGTTACCAGTATATGGTTGCTACGTGATCATTCCATGACGAGCCACGTGAGCAGTGCATGATAGCCACGTGATGTGTGCATGAGTTACGTGAGCAGAGTATGATCAGCCACGTGATCAGTGCATGAGTGCCACGTGATCAGTGCATGATATGTCACGTGACAGGTGTGTGATCAGCCACGTGAACAGTGCATGTTCAGCCACGTGATCAGTGCATGATAGCCACGTGATCAGTGCATGATCAGTTACGTGAGCAGTGTATGATCAGCCACGTGATCAGTGCATGGTCAGACACGTGAACAGTGTATGATCAGCCACGTGATCAGTGCATGATATCCAAGTGATCAGTGCATGATCATCACGTGATCAGTGTATGATCAGCCACGTGAACAGTGCATGCTCAGTCACGTGATCTGGGCCTGCTGAGCTGCGTGATTACTGTCTGCTCATCTGCTTGACAATTGCCAGCTGAGCTGCACGATTCCTGCCTGTCATCTGCTTGACAATTGCCAGCTGTGCTGCGTAATTCCTGCCTGCTCAGCTGCTTGATTATTGCCAGCTGAGCAGCATGATTCCTCACACCTGAGTTCCATGATTATTGCCTGCTGACTGTTTGATTCGTGCCTACTCAGCTCTTTGTTTATTGCCTCCAGAGGCACATGATCAGTGTATGATAGCAAACATGATCAGCGCATGATCAGTCACATGATCAGCGCCATTAAGTCACGTGATCACTACATGATAGTCATGTGATCAGTCCATGCTCAGTCACGGTATCAGTGCATGATCAGCCACGTGATCAGTACATGATCTGTCACAAGATTAGTGTATGATCATCCACGTGATCAGTGCACGGGTAGTCATGTGATCAGTGCATGATATAGACGTGAACAGTGCATGATCAGTCTCGTGATCCGTGCATGATAGCCACGTGATCAGTGCATGATCAGTCACCTGATGGGTGTATGATCATTCACGTGACCTGTACATGGTAGCTACATGATCATTGCATGATCAGCCACGTGAGTAGTTCATGATAGCCACGTGATCACTGCATGATCAGTCACGTGATCAGTGCATGATCAGTCATGTGACCAGTACATGGTAGCTGCGTGATCATGGCATGATCAGCCACGTGAGCAGTGCATGATAGCCACGTGATCAGTGCATGATCAGACACGAGATCAGTGCATGATCAGTCACGTGATCAGTGCATGATCAGACACGAGATCAGTGCATGATCAGTCACGTGATCAGTGCATGATCAGCCACGTGATCAGTGCATGACCAGGCACGTGATCAGTGTATGTCCAGCCAAGTGATCAGTGCATGATAGCCACGTGATCAGTGCATGATCAGTCACGTGATCAGTGCATGTTCAGTTATGTGATCAGTGTATGATCAGCCACGTGATCAGTGCATGATCAGCCACATGATCAGTGCATGATCAATTACGTGCTCAGTGCATGATCAGTTACGTGACCAGTACATGGTAGCTACGTGATCATTGCCTGATAAGCCACATGATCAGTGCATGATAGCCACGTGATCAGTGCATGATAGCCACGTGATCAGTGCATGATCAGTCATGTGATACTTGTGTGATCAGCCACGTGATCAGTGCATGATATCCATGTGATCAGTGCATGACAGCCACGTGATCAGTGCATGAGAGCCACGGGACCAGTGCATGATCAGTCACGTGATACATGTGTGATCAGCCACGTGATCAGTGCATGATGATCCAGGTGATCAGTGCAGGATCAATTACGTGATCAGTGCATGATCAGTCACGTGACCAGTACATGGTTGCTACGTGATCGTTGCATGATCAGCCACGTGAGCAGAGCATGATAGCCACGTGGTCAGTGCATGATCAGTCACGTGATCAGTACATGATCAGTCACGTGAACAGTGCATGATCATTTACGTGATCTTTGCATGATCAGTCACGTTACCAGTATATGGTTGCTACGTGATCATTCCATGACGAGCCACGTGAGCAGTGCATGATAGCCACGTGATGTGTGCATGAGTTACGTGAGCAGAGTATGATCAGCCACGTGATCAGTGCATGAGTGCCACGTGATCAGTGCATGATATGTCACGTGACAGGTGTGTGATCAGCCACGTGAACAGTGCATGTTCAGCCACGTGATCAGTGCATGATAGCCACGTGATCAGTGCATGATCAGTTACATGTGCAGTGCATGATCAGCCACGTGATCAGTGCATGGTCAGACACGTGAACAGTGTATGATCAGCCACGTGATCAGTGCATGATATCCAAGTGATCAGTGCATGATCATCACGTGATCAGTGTATGATCAGCCACGTGAACAGTGCATGCTCAGTCACGTGATCTGGGCCTGCTGAGCTGCGTGATTACTGTCTGCTCATCTGCTTGACAATTGCCAGCTGAGCTGCACGATTCCTGCCTGTCATCTGCTTGACAATTGCCAGCTGTGCTGCATAATTCCTGCCTGTTCAGCTGCTTGATTATTGCCAGCTGAGCAGCATGATTCCTCACACCTGAGTTCCATGATTATTGCCTGCTGACTGTTTGATTTGTGCATACTCAGCTCTTTGTTTATTGCCTCCAGAGGCACATGATCAGTGTATGATAGCAAACATGAGCAGCGCATGGTCAGTCACATGATCAGCGCCATTAAGTCACGTGATCACTACATGATAGTCATGTGATCAGTCCATGCTCAGTCACGGTATCAGTGCATGATCAGCCACGTGATCAGTACATGATCTGTCACAAGATTAGTGTATGATCATCCACGTGATCAGTGCACGGGTAGTCATGTGATCAGTGCATGATATAGACGTGAACAGTGCATGATCAGTCTCGTGATCCGTGCATGATAGCCACGTGATCAGTGCATGATCAGTCACCTGATGGGTGTATTATCATTCACGTGACCTGTACATGGTAGCTACATGATCATTGCATGCTCAGCCACGTGAGTAGTTCATGATAGCCACGTGATCACTGCATGATCAGTCACGTGATCAGTGCATGATCAGTCATGTGACCAGTACATGGTAGCTGCGTGATCATGGCATGATCAGCCACGTGAGCAGTGCATGATAGCCACGTGATCAGTGCATGATCAGACACGAGATCAGTGCATGATCAGTCACGTGATCAGTGCATGATCAGACACGAGATCAGTGCATGATCAGTCACGTGATCAGTGCATGATCAGCCACGTGATCAGTGCATGACCAGGCACGTGATCAGTGTATGTCCAGCCAAGTGATCAGTGCATGATAGCCACGTGATCAGTGCATGATCAGTCACGTGATCAGTGCATGTTCAGTTATGTGATCAGTGTATGATCAGCCACGTGATCAGTGCATGATCAGCCACATGATCAGTGCATGATCAATTACGTGCTCAGTGCATGATCAGTTACGTAACCAGTACATGGTAGCTACGTGATCATTGCCTGATAAGCCACGTGATCAGTGCATGATAGCCACGTGATCAGTGCATGATAGCCACGTGATCAGTGCCTGATCAGTCATGTGATAAGTGTGTGATCAGCCACATGATCAGTGCATGATGTCCACGTGATCAGTGCATGACAGCCACGTGATCAGTGCATGAGAGCCACGGGATCAGTGCATGATCAGTCACGTGATACATGTGTGATCAGCCACGTGATCAGTGCATGATGAGCCACGTGATCAGTGCAGGATCAATTACGTGATCAGTGCATGATCAGTCACGTGACCAGTACATGGTTGCTACGTGATCGTTGCATGATCAGCCACGTGAGCAGAGCATGATAGCCACGTGGTCAGTGCATGATCAGTCACGTGATCAGTACATGATCAGTCACGTGAACAGTGCATGATCATTTACGTGATCTTTGCATGATCAGCCACGTTACCAGTATATGGTTGCTACGTGATCATTCCATGACGAGCCACGTGAGCAGTGCATGATAGCCACGTGATGTGTGCATGAGTTACGTGAGCAGAGTATGATCAGCCACGTGATCAGTGCATGAGTGCCACGTGATCAGTGCATGATATGTCACGTGACAGGTGTGTGATCAGCCACGTGAACAGTGCATGTTCAGCCACGTGATCAGTGCATGATAGCCACGTGATCAGTGCATGATCAGTTACGTGAGCAGTGTATGATCAGCCACGTGATCAGTGCAAGGTCAGACACGTGAAGAGTGTATGATCAGCCACGTGATCAGTGCATGATATCCAAGTGATCAGTGCATGATCATCACGTGATCAGTGTATGATCAGCCACGTGAACAGTGCATGCTCAGTCACGTGATCTGGGCCTGCTGAGCTGCGTGATTACTGTCTGCTCATCTGCTTGACAATTGCCAGCTGAGCTGCACGATTCCTGCCTGTCATCTGCTTGACAATTGCCAGCTGTGCTGTGTAATTCCTGCCTGCTCAGCTGCTTGATTATTGCCAGCTGAGCAGCATGATTCCTCACACCTGAGTTCCATGATTATTGCCTGCTGACTGTTTGATTCGTGCCTACTCAGCTCTTTGTTTATTGCCTCCAGAGGCACATGATCAGTGTATGATAGCAAACATGATCAGCGCATGATCAGTCACATGATCAGCGCCATTAAGTCACGTGATCACTACATGATAGTCATGTGATCAGTCCATGCTCAGTCATGGTATCAGTGCATGATCAGCCACGGGATCAGTGCATGATCTGTCACAAGATTAGTGTATGATCATCCACGTGATCAGTGCATGGGCAGTCATGTGATCAGTGCATGATATAGACGTGATCAGTGCATGATCAGTCACGTGATCAGTGCATGATAGCCACGTGATCAGTGCATGATCAGTCACCTGATGGGTGTATGATCATTCACGTGACCTGTACATGGTAGCTACATGATCATTGCATGATCAGCCACGTGAGTAGTGCATGATAGCCACGTGATCACTGCATGATCAGTCACGTGATCAGTGCATGATCAGTCATGTGACCAGTACATGGTAGCTGCGTGATCATGGCATGTTCAGCCACGTGAGCAGTGCATGATAGCCACGTGATCAGTGCATGATCAGTCACGTGATCAGTGCATGATCAGTCACGTGATCAGTGCATGATCAGCCACGTGATCAGTGCATGATCAGCCACGTGATCAGTGCATGATAGCCACGTGATCAGTGCATGATCAGTCACGTGATCAGTGCATGATCAGTTACGTGATCAGTGTATGATCAGCCACGTGATCAGTGCATGATCAGCCACGTGATCAGTGCATGATCAATTACGTGATCAGTGCATGATCAGTCACGTGACCAGTACATGGTAGCTACGTGATCATTGCATGATCAGCCACGTGATCAGTGCATGATAGCCACGTGATCAGTGCATGATAGCCACGTGATCAGTGCATGATCAGTCATGTGATACGTGTGTGATCAGCCACGTGATCAGTGCATGATATCCACGTGATCAGTGCATGACAGCCACGTGATCAGTGCATGAGCCACGTGATCAGTGCATGATCAGTCACGTGATCATGTGTGATCAGCCACGTGATCAGTGCATGATGAGCCACGTGATCAGTGCATGATCAATTACGTGATCAGTGCATGATCAGTCACGTGACCAGTACATGGTTGCTACGTGATCGTTGCATGATCAGCCACGTGAGCAGTGCATGATAGCCGTGATCAGTGCATGATCAGTCACGTGATCAGTGCATGATCAGTCACGTGAACAGTGCATGATCTTCGTGATCAGTGCATGATCAGTCACGTGACCAGTATATGGTTGCTACGTGATCATTGCATGAGCCACGTGATCAGTGCATGATAGCCACGTGATCAGTGCATGAGTTACGTGATCAGTGTATGATCAGCCACGTGATCAGTGCATGAGTGCCACGTGATCAGTGCATGATAGTCACGTGACAGGTGTGTGATCAGCCACGTGATCAGTGCATGATCAGCCACGTGATCAGTGCATGATAGCCACGTGATCAGTGCATGATCAGTCACGTGATCAGTGTATGATCAGTCACGTGATCAGTGCATGGTAGCTACGTGATCAGTGCATGATCAGCCACGATGATCAGTGCATGATAGCCACGTGATCAGTGCATGATCAGTCACGTGATCAGTGCATGATCAGTCATGTGATCAGTGCATGATAGCTGCGTGATCATGCATGATCAGCCACGTGATCAGTGCATGATAGCCACGTGATCAGTGCATGATCAGCCACGTGATCAGTGCATGATCAGTCACGTGATCAGTGCATGATCAGCCACGTGATCAGTGCATGATCAGTCACGTGATCAGTGCATGATCAGCCACGTGATCAGTGCATGATCAGGCACGTGATCAGTGCATGATCAGCCACGTGATCAGTGCATGATAGCCACGTGATCAGTGCATGATCAGTCACGTGATCAGTGCATGATCAGTTACGTGATCAGTGCATGATCAGCCACGTGATCAGTGCATGATCAGCCACGTGATCAGTGCATGATCAATTACGTGATCAGTGCATGATCAGTCACGTGACCAGTACATGGTAGCTACGTGATCATTGCATGATCAGCCACGTGATCAGTGCATGATAGCCACGTGATCAGTGCATGATAGCCACGTGATCAGTGCATGATCAGTCATGTGATACGTGTGTGATCAGCCACGTGATCAGTGCATGATATCCACGTGATCAGTGCATGACAGCCACGTGATCAGTGCATGATAGCCACGTGATCAGTGCATGATCAGTCACGTGATACATGTGTGATCAGCCACGTGATCAGTGCATGATGAGCCACGTGATCAGTGCAGGATCAATTACGTGATCAGTGCATGATCAGTCACGTGACCAGTACATGGTTGCTACGTGATCGTTGCATGATCAGCCACGTGAGCAGAGCATGATAGCCACGTGATCAGTGCATGATCAGTCACGTGATCAGTACATGATCAGTCACGTGAACAGTGCATGATCATTTACGTGATCTTTGCATGATCAGTCACGTGACCAGTATATGGTTGCTACGTGATCATTCCATGACGAGCCACGTGAGCAGTGCATGATAGCCACGTGATGTGTGCATGAGTTACGTGAGCAGAGTATGATCAGCCACGTGATCAGTGCATGAGTGCCACGTGATCAGTGCATGATATGTCACGTGACAGGTGTGTGATCAGCCACGTGAACAGTGCATGTTCAGCCACGTGATCAGTGCATGATAGCCACGTGATCAGTGCATGATCAGTTACGTGAGCAGTGTATGATCAGCCACGTGATCAGTGCATGGTCAGACACGTGAACAGTGTATGATCAGCCACGTGATCAGTGCATGATATCCAAGTGATCAGTGCATGATCATCACGTGATCAGTGTATGATCAGCCACGTGAACAGTGCATGCTCAGTCACGTGATCTGGGCCTGCTGAGCTGCGTGATTACTGTCTGCTCATCTGCTTGACAATTGCCAGCTGAGCTGCACGATTCCTGCCTGTCATCTGCTTGACAATTGCCAGCTGTGCTGCGTAATTCCTGCCTGCTCAGCTGCTTGATTATTGCCAGCTGAGCAGCATGATTCCTCACACCTGAGTTCCATGATTATTGCCTGCTGACTGTTTGATTCGTGCCTACTCAGCTCTTTGTTTATTGCCTCCAGAGGCACATGATCAGTGTATGATAGCAAACATGATCAGCGCATGATCAGTCACATGATCAGCGCCATTAAGTCACGTGATCACTACATGATAGTCATGTGATCAGTCCATGCTCAGTCACGGTATCAGTGCATGATCAGCCACGTGATCAGTGCATGATCTGTCACAAGATTAGTGTATGATCATCCACGTGATCAGTGCATGGGCAGTCATGTGATCAGTGCATGATATAGACGTGAACAGTGCATGATCAGTCTCGTGATCAGTGCATGATAGCCACGTGATCAGTGCATGATCAGTCACCTGATGGGTGTATGATCATTCACGTGACCTGTACATGGTAGCTACATGATCATTGCATGATCAGCCACGTGAGTAGTTCATGATAGCCACGTGATCACTGCATGATCAGTCACGTGATCAGTGCATGATCAGTCATGTGACCAGTACATGGTAGCTGCGTGATCATGGCATGATCAGCCACGTGATCAGTGCATGATAGCCACGTGATCAGTGCATGATCAGACACGTGATCAGTGCATGATCAGCCACGTGATCAGTGCATGATCAGGCACGTGATCAGTGTATGTCAGCCAAGTGATCAGTGCATGATAGCCACGTGATCAGTGCATGATCAGTCACGTGATCAGTGCATGATCAGTTATGTGATCAGTGTATGATCAGCCACGTGATCAGTGCATGATCAGCCACATGATCAGTGCATGATCAATTCGTGATCAGTGCATGATCAGTCACGTGACCAGTACATGGTAGCTACGTGATCATTGCATGATCAGCCACGTGATCAGTGCATGATAGCCACGTGATCAGTGCATGATAGCCACGTGATCAGTGCATGATCAGTCATGTGATACGTGTGTGATCAGCCACGTGATCAGTGCATGATATCCACGTGATCAGTGCATGACAGCCACGTGATCAGTGCATGAGAGCCACGTGATCAGTGCATGATCAGTCACGTGATACATGTGTGATCAGCCACGTGATCAGTGCATGATGAGCCACGTGATCAGTGCAGGATCAATTACGTGATCAGTGCATGATCAGTCACGTGACCAGTACATGGTTGCTACGTGATCGTTGCATGATCAGCCACGTGAGCAGAGCATGATAGCCACGTGATCAGTGCATGATCAGTCACGTGATCACGCCACGTGATCAGTGCATGATCAGCCACGTGATCAGTGCATGATCAGTCACGTGAACAGTGCATGATCATTTACGTGATCTTTGCATGATCAGTCACGTGACCAGTATATGGTTGCTACGTGATCATTCCATGACGAGCCACGTGAGCAGTGCATGATAGCCACGTGATGTGTGCATGAGTTACGTGAGCAGAGTATGATCAGCCACGTGATCAGTGCATGAGTGCCACGTGATCAGTGCATGATATGTCACGTGACAGGTGTGTGATCAGCCACGTGAACAGTGCATGTTCAGCCACGTGATCAGTGCATGATAGCCACGTGATCAGTGCATGATCAGTTACGTGAGCAGTGTATGATCAGCCACGTGATCAGTGCATGGTCAGACACGTGAACAGTGTATGATCAGCCACGTGATCAGTGCATGATATCCAAGTGATCAGTGCATGATCATCACGTGATCAGTGTATGATCAGCCACGTGAACAGTGCATGCTCAGTCACGTGATCTGGGCCTGCTGAGCTGCGTGATTACTGTCTGCTCATCTGCTTGACAATTGCCAGCTGAGCTGCACGATTCCTGCCTGTCATCTGCTTGACAATTGCCAGCTGTGCTGCGTAATTCCTGCCTGCTCAGCTGCTTGATTATTGCCAGCTGAGCAGCATGATTCCTCACACCTGAGTTCCATGATTATTGCCTGCTGACTGTTTGATTCGTGCCTACTCAGCTCTTTGTTTATTGCCTCCAGAGGCACATGATCAGTGTATGATAGCAAACATGATCAGCGCATGATCAGTCACATGATCAGCGCCATTAAGTCACGTGATCACTACATGATAGTCATGTGATCAGTCCATGCTCAGTCACGGTATCAGTGCATGATCAGCCACGTGATCAGTGCATGATCTGTCACAAGATTAGTGTATGATCATCCACGTGATCAGTGCATGGGCAGTCATGTGATCAGTGCATGATATAGACGTGATCAGTGCATGATCAGTCTCGTGATCAGTGCATGATAGCCACGTGATCAGTGCATGATCAGTCACCTGATGGGTGTATGATCATTCACGTGACCTGTACATGGTAGCTACATGATCATTGCATGATCAGCCACGTGAGTAGTGCATGATAGCCACGTGATCACTGCATGATCAGTCACGTGATCAGTGCATGATCAGTCATGTGACCAGTACATGGTAGCTGCGTGATCATGGCATGATCAGCCACGTGAGCAGTGCATGATAGCCACGTGATCAGTGCATGATCAGTCACGTGATCAGTGCATGATCAGTCACGTGATCAGTGCATGATCAGCCACGTGATCAGTGCATGATCAGTCACGTGATCAGTGCATGATCAGCCACGTGATCAGTGCATGATCAGTCACGTGATCAGTGCATGATCAGCCACGTGATCAGTGCATGATAGCCACGTGATCAGTGCATGATCAGTCACGTGATCAGTGCATGATCAGTCACGTGATCAGTGCATGATCAGCCACGTGATCAGTGCATGATCAGCCATGATCAGTGCATGATCAATTACGTGATCAGTGCATGATCAGTCACGTGACCAGTACATGGTAGCTCGTGATCATTGCCTGATCAGCCACGTGATCAGTGCATGATAGCCACGTGATCAGTGCATGATAGCCACGTGATCAGTGCATGATCAGTCACGTGATCGTGTGTGATCAGCCACGTGATCAGTGCATGATATCCACGTGATCAGTGCATGATCAGCCACGTGATCAGTGCATGAGAGCCACGTGATCAGTGCATGATCAGTCACGTGATCATGTGTGATCAGCCACGTGATCAGTGCATGATCAGCCACGTGATCAGTGCATGATCAATTACGTGATCAGTGCATGATCAGTCACGTGACCAGTACATGGTTGCTACGTGATCGTTGCATGATCAGCCACGTGAGCAGTGCATGATAGCCACGTGATCAGTGCATGATCAGTCACGTGATCAGTGCATGATCAGTCACGTGATCAGTGCATGATCATTTACGTGATCAGTGCATGATCAGTCACGTGACCAGTATATGGTTGCTACGTGATCATTCATGACAGCCACGTGAGCAGTGCATGATAGCCACGTGATGTGTGCATGAGTTACGTGATCAGGTATGATCAGCCACGTGATCAGTGCATGATGCCACGTGATCAGTGCATGATATGTCACGTGACAGTGTGTGATCAGCCACGTGATCAGTGCATGATCAGCCACGTGATCAGTGCATGATAGCCACGTGATCAGTGCATGATCAGTCACGTGATCAGTGTATGATCAGTCACGTGATCAGTGCATGGTCAGCTACGTGATCAGTGCATGATCAGCCACGTGATCAGTGCATGATAGCCACGTGATCAGTGCATGATCAGTCACGTGATCAGTGCATGATCAGTCACGTGATCAGTGCATGGTAGCTGCGTGATCATGCATGATCAGCCACGTGATCAGTGCATGATAGCCACGTGATCAGTGCATGATCAGCCACGTGATCAGTGCATGATCAGTCACGTGATCAGTGCATGATCAGCCACGTGATCAGTGCATGATCAGTCACGTGATCAGTGCATGATCAGCCACGTGATCAGTGCATGATCAGGCACGTGATCAGTGCATGTCCAGCCACGTGATCAGTGCATGATAGCCACGTGATCAGTGCATGATCAGTCACGTGATCAGTGCATGATCAGTCACGTGATCAGTGCATGATCAGCCACGTGATCAGTGCATGATCAGCCACGTGATCAGTGCATGATCAATTACGTGATCAGTGCATGATCAGTCACGTGACCAGTACATGGTAGCTACGTGATCATTGCATGATCAGCCACGTGATCAGTGCATGATAGCCACGTGATCAGTGCATGATAGCCACGTGATCAGTGCATGATCAGTCATGTGATACGTGTGTGATCAGCCACGTGATCAGTGCATGATATCCACGTGATCAGTGCATGACAGCCACGTGATCAGTGCATGAGAGCCACGTGATCAGTGCATGATCAGTCACGTGATACATGTGTGATCAGCCACGTGATCAGTGCATGATGAGCCACGTGATCAGTGCAGGATCAATTACGTGATCAGTGCATGATCAGTCACGTGACCAGTACATGGTTGCTACGTGATCGTTGCATGATCAGCCACGTGAGCAGTGCATGATAGCCACGTGATCAGTGCATGATCAGTCACGTGATCAGTACATGATCAGTCACGTGAACAGTGCATGATCATTTACGTGATCTTTGCATGATCAGTCACGTGACCAGTATATGGTTGCTACGTGATCATTCCATGACGAGCCACGTGAGCAGTGCATGATAGCCACGTGATGTGTGCATGAGTTACGTGAGCAGAGTATGATCAGCCACGTGATCAGTGCATGAGTGCCACGTGATCAGTGCATGATATGTCACGTGACAGGTGTGTGATCAGCCACGTGAACAGTGCATGTTCAGCCACGTGATCAGTGCATGATAGCCACGTGATCAGTGCATGATCAGTTACGTGAGCAGTGTATGATCAGCCACGTGATCAGTGCATGGTCAGACACGTGAACAGTGTATGATCAGCCACGTGATCAGTGCATGATATCCAAGTGATCAGTGCATGATCATCACGTGATCAGTGTATGATCAGCCACGTGAACAGTGCATGCTCAGTCACGTGATCTGGGCCTGCTGAGCTGCGTGATTACTGTCTGCTCATCTGCTTGACAATTGCCAGCTGAGCTGCACGATTCCTGCCTGTCATCTGCTTGACAATTGCCAGCTGTGCTGCGTAATTCCTGCCTGCTCAGCTGCTTGATTATTGCCAGCTGAGCAGCATGATTCCTCACACCTGAGTTCCATGATTATTGCCTGCTGACTGTTTGATTCGTGCCTACTCAGCTCTTTGTTTATTGCCTCCAGAGGCACATGATCAGTGTATGATAGCAAACATGATCAGCGCATGATCAGTCACATGATCAGCGCCATTAAGTCACGTGATCACTACATGATAGTCATGTGATCAGTCCATGCTCAGTCACGGTATCAGTGCATGATCAGCCACGTGATCAGTGCATGATCTGTCACAAGATTAGTGTATGATCATCCACGTGATCAGTGCATGGGCAGTCATGTGATCAGTGCATGATATAGACGTGATCAGTGCATGATCAGTCTCGTGATCAGTGCATGATAGCCACGTGATCAGTGCATGATCAGTCACCTGATGGGTGTATGATCATTCACGTGACCTGTACATGGTAGCTACATGATCATTGCATGATCAGCCACGTGAGTAGTGCATGATAGCCACGTGATCACTGCATGATCAGTCACGTGATCAGTGCATGATCAGTCATGTGACCAGTACATGGTAGCTGCGTGATCATGGCATGATCAGCCACGTGAGCAGTGCATGATAGCCACGTGATCAGTGCATGATCAGACACGAGATCAGTGCATGATCAGTCACGTGATCAGTGCATGATCAGGCACGTGATCAGTGCATGTCAGCCAAGTGATCAGTGCATGATAGCCACGTGATCAGTGCATGATCAGTCACGTGATCAGTGCATGATCAGTTACGTGATCAGTGTATGATCAGCCACGTGATCAGTGCATGATCAGCCACATGATCAGTGCATGATCAATTACGTGATCAGTGCATGATCAGTCACGTGACCAGTACATGGTAGCTACGTGATCATTGCATGATCAGCCACGTGATCAGTGCATGATAGCCACGTGATCAGTGCATGATAGCCACGTGATCAGTGCATGATCAGTCATGTGATACGTGTGTGATCAGCCACGTGATCAGTGCATGATATCCACGTGATCAGTGCATGACAGCCACGTGATCAGTGCATGAGAGCCACGTGATCAGTGCATGATCAGTCACGTGATACATGTGTGATCAGCCACGTGATCAGTGCATGATGAGCCACGTGATCAGTGCAGGATCAATTACGTGATCAGTGCATGATCAGTCACGTGACCAGTACATGGTTGCTACGTGATCGTTGCATGATCAGCCACGTGAGCAGTGCATGATAGCCACGTGATCAGTGCATGATCAGTCACGTGATCAGTACATGATCAGTCACGTGAACAGTGCATGATCATTTACGTGATCTTTGCATGATCAGTCACGTGACCAGTATATGGTTGCTACGTGATCATTCCATGACGAGCCACGTGAGCAGTGCATGATAGCCACGTGATGTGTGCATGAGTTACGTGAGCAGAGTATGATCAGCCACGTGATCAGTGCATGAGTGCCACGTGATCAGTGCATGATATGTCACGTGACAGGTGTGTGATCAGCCACGTGAACAGTGCATGTTCAGCCACGTGATCAGTGCATGATAGCCACGTGATCAGTGCATGATCAGTTACGTGAGCAGTGTATGATCAGCCACGTGATCAGTGCATGGTCAGACACGTGAACAGTGTATGATCAGCCACGTGATCAGTGCATGATATCCAAGTGATCAGTGCATGATCATCACGTGATCAGTGTATGATCAGCCACGTGAACAGTGCATGCTCAGTCACGTGATCTGGGCCTGCTGAGCTGCGTGATTACTGTCTGCTCATCTGCTTGACAATTGCCAGCTGAGCTGCACGATTCCTGCCTGTCATCTGCTTGACAATTGCCAGCTGTGCTGCGTAATTCCTGCCTGCTCAGCTGCTTGATTATTGCCAGCTGAGCAGCATGATTCCTCACACCTGAGTTCCATGATTATTGCCTGCTGACTGTTTGATTCGTGCCTACTCAGCTCTTTGTTTATTGCCTCCAGAGGCACATGATCAGTGTATGATAGCAAACATGATCAGCGCATGATCAGTCACATGATCAGCGCCATTAAGTCACGTGATCACTACATGATAGTCATGTGATCAGTCCATGCTCAGTCACGGTATCAGTGCATGATCAGCCACGTGATCAGTGCATGATCTGTCACAAGATTAGTGTATGATCATCCACGTGATCAGTGCATGGGCAGTCATGTGATCAGTGCATGATATAGACGTGATCAGTGCATGATCAGTCTCGTGATCAGTGCATGATAGCCACGTGATCAGTGCATGATCAGTCACCTGATGGGTGTATGATCATTCACGTGACCTGTACATGGTAGCTACATGATCATTGCATGATCAGCCACGTGAGTAGTGCATGATAGCCACGTGATCAGTGCATGATCAGTCACGTGATCAGTGCATGATCAGTCATGTGACCAGTACATGGTAGCTGCGTGATCATGGCATGATCAGCCACGTGAGCAGTGCATGATAGCCACGTGATCAGTGCATGATCAGACACGTGATCAGTGCATGATCAGTCACGTGATCAGTGCATGATCAGCCACGTGATCAGTGCATGATCAGGCACGTGATCAGTGCATGATCAGCCACGTGATCAGTGCATGATCAGCCACGTGATCAGTGCATGATCAGCCACGTGATCAGTGCATGATAGCCACGTGATCAGTGCATGATCAGTCACGTGATCAGTGCATGATCAGTTACGTGATCAGTGCATGATCAGCCACGTGATCAGTGCATGATCAGCCACGTGATCAGTGCATGATCAGCCACGTGATCAGTGCATGATCAGTCACGTGATCAGTGCATGATCAGTCACGTGATCAGTGCATGATAGCTACGTGATCAGTGCATGATCAGCCACGTGATCAGTGCATGATAGCCACGTGATCAGTGCATGATCAGTCACGTGATCAGTGCATGATCAGTCATGTGATCAGTGCATGATAGCTGCGTGATCATGCATGATCAGCCACGTGATCAGTGCATGATAGCCACGTGATCAGTGCATGATCAGTCACGTGATCAGTGCATGATCAGTCACGTGATCAGTCATGATCAGCCACGTGATCAGTGCATGATCAGTCACGTGATCAGTGCATGATCAGCACGTGATCAGTGCATGATCAACGTGATCAGTGCATGATCAGCCACGTGATCAGTGCATGATAGCCACGTGATCAGTGCATGATCAGTCACGTGATCAGTGCATGATCAGTCACGTGATCAGTGCATGATCAGCCACGTGATCAGTGCATGATCAGCCACGTGATCAGTGCATGATCAGCCACGTGATCAGTGCATGATCAGTCACGTGATCAGTGCATGAAGCTGCGTGATCATTGCATGATCAGCCACGTGATCAGTGCATGATAGCCACGTGATCAGTGCATGATAGCCACGTGATCAGTGCATGATCAGTCACGTGATCAGTGTATGATCAGCCACGTGATCAGTGCATGATATCCACGTGATCAGTGCATGATCAGCCACGTGATCAGTGCATGATAGCCACGTGATCAGTGCATGATCAGTCACGTGATCATGTGTGATCAGCCACGTGATCAGTGCATGATAGCCACGTGATCAGTGCATGATCAATTACGTGATCAGTGCATGATCAGTCACGTGACCAGTACATGGTTGCTACGTGATCGTTGCATGATCAGCCACGTGAGCAGTGCATGATAGCCACGTGATCAGTGCATGATCAGTCACGTGATCAGTGCATGATCAGTCACGTGAACAGTGCATGATCATTTACGTGATCAGTGCATGATCAGTCACGTGACCAGTATATGGTAGCTACGTGATCAGTCCATGACAGCCACGTGATCAGTGCATGATAGCCACGTGATCAGTGCATGAGTCACGTGATCAGAGTATGATCAGCCACGTGATCAGTGCATGATGCCACGTGATCAGTGCATGATAGTCACGTGACAGTGTGTGATCAGCCACGTGATCAGTGCATGATCAGCCACGTGATCAGTGCATGATAGCCACGTGATCAGTGCATGATCATCACGTGATCAGTGTATGATCAGTCACGTGATCAGTGCATGGTAGCTACGTGATCAGTGCATGATCAGCCACGTGATCAGTGCATGATAGCCACGTGATCAGTGCATGATCAGTCACGTGATCAGTGCATGATCAGTCACGTGACCAGTGCATGGTAGCTGCGTGATCATGCATGATCAGCCACGTGATCAGTGCATGATAGCCACGTGATCAGTGCATGATCAGTCACGTGATCAGTGCATGATCAGCCACGTGATCAGTGCATGATCAGCCACGCGATCAGTGCATGATCAGTCACGTGATCAGTGCATGATCAGCCACGTGATCAGTGCATGATCAGGCACGTGATCAGTGTATGTCAGCCAAGTGATCAGTGCATGATAGCCACGTGATCAGTGCATGATCAGTCACGTGATCAGTGCATGATCAGTTATGTGATCAGTGCATGATCAGCCACGTGATCAGTGCATGATCAGCCACGTGATCAGTGCATGATCAGTTACGTGATCAGTGCATGATCAGTCACGTGACCAGTACATGGTAGCTACGTGATCATTGCATGATCAGCCACGTGATCAGTGCATGATAGCCACGTGATCAGTGCATGATAGCCACGTGATCAGTGCATGATCAGTCATGTGATACGTGTGTGATCAGCCACGTGATCAGTGCATGATATCCACGTGATCAGTGCATGACAGCCACGTGATCAGTGCATGAGAGCCACGTGATCAGTGCATGATCAGTCACGTGATACATGTGTGATCAGCCACGTGATCAGTGCATGATGAGCCACGTGATCAGTGCAGGATCAATTACGTGATCAGTGCATGATCAGTCACGTGACCAGTACATGGTTGCTACGTGATCGTTGCATGATCAGCCACGTGAGCAGAGCATGATAGCCACGTGATCAGTGCATGATCAGTCACGTGATCAGTACATGATCAGTCACGTGAACAGTGCATGATCATTTACGTGATCTGTGCATGATCAGTCACGTTACCAGTATATGGTTGCTCGTGATCATTCCATGACGAGCCACGTGAGCAGTGCATGATAGCCACGTGATGTGTGCATGAGTTACGTGAGCAGAGTATGATCAGCCACGTGATCAGTGCATGAGTGCCACGTGATCAGTGCATGATATGTCACGTGACAGGTGTGTGATCAGCCACGTGAACAGTGCATGTTCAGCCACGTGATCAGTGCATGATAGCCACGTGATCAGTGCATGATCAGTTACGTGAGCAGTGTATGATCAGCCACGTGATCAGTGCATGGTCAGACACGTGAACAGTGTATGATCAGCCACGTGATCAGTGCATGATATCCAAGTGATCAGTGCATGATCATCACGTGATCAGTGTATGATCAGCCACGTGAACAGTGCATGCTCAGTCACGTGATCTGGGCCTGCTGAGCTGCGTGATTACTGTCTGCTCATCTGCTTGACAATTGCCAGCTGAGCTGCACGATTCCTGCCTGTCATCTGCTTGACAATTGCCAGCTGTGCTGCGTAATTCCTGCCTGCTCAGCTGCTTGATTATTGCCAGCTGAGCAGCATGATTCCTCACACCTGAGTTCCATGATTATTGCCTGCTGACTGTTTGATTCGTGCCTACTCAGCTCTTTGTTTATTGCCTCCAGAGGCACATGATCAGTGTATGATAGCAAACATGATCAGCGCATGATCAGTCACATGATCAGCGCCATTAAGTCACGTGATCACTACATGATAGTCATGTGATCAGTCCATGCTCAGTCACGGTATCAGTGCATGATCAGCCACGTGATCAGTGCATGATCTGTCACAAGATTAGTGTATGATCATCCACGTGATCAGTGCATGGGCAGTCATGTGATCAGTGCATGATATAGACGTGATCAGTGCATGATCAGTCTCGTGATCAGTGCATGATAGCCACGTGATCAGTGCATGATCAGTCACCTGATGGGTGTATGATCATTCACGTGACCTGTACATGGTAGCTACATGATCATTGCATGATCAGCCACGTGAGTAGTGCATGATAGCCACGTGATCACTGCATGATCAGTCACGTGATCAGTGCATGATCAGTCATGTGACCAGTACATGGTAGCTGCGTGATCATGGCATGATCAGCCACGTGAGCAGTGCATGATAGCCACGTGATCAGTGCATGATCAGACACGTGATCAGTGCATGATCAGTCACGTGATCAGTGCATGATCAGCCACGTGATCAGTGCATGTCCAGCCACGTGATCAGTGCATGATAGCCACGTGATCAGTGCATGATCAGTCACGTGATCAGTGCATGATCAGTTATGTGATCAGTGTATGATCAGCCACGTGATCAGTGCATGATCAGCCACATGATCAGTGCATGATCAATTACGTGATCAGTGCATGATCAGTCACGTGACCAGTACATGGTAGCTACGTGATCATTGCATGATCAGCCACGTGATCAGTGCATGATAGCCACGTGATCAGTGCATGATAGCCACGTGATCAGTGCATGATCAGTCATGTGATACGTGTGTGATCAGCCACGTGATCAGTGCATGATATCCACGTGATCAGTGCATGACAGCCACGTGATCAGTGCATGAGAGCCACGTGATCAGTGCATGATCAGTCACGTGATACATGTGTGATCAGCCACGTGATCAGTGCATGATGAGCCACGTGATCAGTGCAGGATCAATTACGTGATCAGTGCATGATCAGTCACGTGACCAGTACATGGTTGCTACGTGATCGTTGCATGATCAGCCACGTGAGCAGTGCATGATAGCCACGTGATCAGTGCATGATCAGTCACGTGATCAGCACATGATCAGTCACGTGAACAGTGCATGATCATTTACGTGATCTTTGCATGATCAGTCACGTGACCAGTATATGGTTGCTACGTGATCATTCCATGACGAGCCACGTGAGCAGTGCATGATAGCCACGTGATGTGTGCATGAGTTACGTGAGCAGAGTATGATCAGCCACGTGATCAGTGCATGAGTGCCACGTGATCAGTGCATGATATGTCACGTGACAGGTGTGTGATCAGCCACGTGAACAGTGCATGTTCAGCCACGTGATCAGTGCATGATAGCCACGTGATCAGTGCATGATCAGTTACGTGAGCAGTGCATGATCAGCCACGTGATCAGTGCATGGTCAGACACGTGAACAGTGTATGATCAGCCACGTGATCAGTGCATGATATCCAAGTGATCAGTGCATGATCATCACGTGATCAGTGTATGATCAGCCACGTGAACAGTGCATGCTCAGTCACGTGATCAGGGCCTGCTGAGCTGCGTGATTACTGTCTGCTCATCTGCTTGACAATTGCCAGCTGAGCTGCACGATTCCTGCCTGTCATCTGCTTGACAATTGCCAGCTGTGCTGCGTAATTCCTGCCTGCTCAGCTGCTTGATTATTGCCAGCTGAGCAGCATGATTCCTCACACCTGAGTTCCATGATTATTGCCTGCTGACTGTTTGATTCGTGCCTACTCAGCTCTTTGTTTATTGCCTCCAGAGGCACATGATCAGTGTATGATAGCAAACATGATCAGCGCATGATCAGTCACATGATCAGCGCCATTAAGTCACGTGATCACTACATGATAGTCATGTGATCAGTCCATGCTCAGTCACGGTATCAGTGCATGATCAGCCACGTGATCAGTGCATGATCTGTCACATGATTAGTGTATGATCATCCACGTGATCAGTGCATGGGCAGTCATGTGATCAGTGCATGATATAGACGTGATCAGTGCATGATCAGTCTCGTGATCAGTGCATGATAGCCACGTGATCAGTGCATGATCAGTCACCTGATGGGTGTATGATCATTCACGTGACCTGTACATGGTAGCTACATGATCATTGCATGATCAGCCACGTGAGTAGTGCATGATAGCCACGTGATCAGTGCATGATCAGTCACGTGATCAGTGCATGATCAGTCATGTGACCAGTACATGGTAGCTGCGTGATCATGGCATGATCAGCCACGTGAGCAGTGCATGATAGCCACGTGATCAGTGCATGATCAGACACGTGATCAGTGCATGATCAGTCACGTGATCAGTGCATGATCAGCCACGTGATCAGTGCATGATCAGTCACGTGATCAGTGCATGATCAGCCACGTGATCAGTGCATGATCAGCACGTGATCAGTGCATGATCAGCCACGTGATCAGTGCATGATCAGCCACGTGATCAGTGCATGATCAGTCACGTGATCAGTGCATGATCAGTCACGTGATCAGTGCATGATCAGCCACGTGATCAGTGCATGATCAGCCACGTGATCAGTGCATGATCAGCCACGTGATCAGTGCATGATCAGTCACGTGATCAGTGCATGATCAGTCACGTGATCAGTGCATGATAGCTACGTGATCAGTGCATGATCAGCCACGTGATCAGTGCATGATAGCCACGTGATCAGTGCATGATCAGTCACGTGATCAGTGCATGATCAGTCACGTGATCAGTGCATGATAGCTGCGTGATCAGTGCATGATCAGCCACGTGATCAGTGCATGATAGCCACGTGATCAGTGCATGATCAGTCACGTGATCAGTGCATGATCAGTCACGTGATCAGTGCATGATCAGCACGTGATCAGTGCATGATCAGCCACGTGATCAGTGCATGATCAGTCACGTGATCAGTGCATGATCAGTACGTGATCAGTGCATGATCAGCCACGTGATCAGTGCATGATCAGCCACGTGATCAGTGCATGATCAATTACGTGATCAGTGCATGATCAGTCACGTGATCAGTACATGATAGCTACGTGATCATTGCATGATCAGCCACGTGATCAGTGCATGATAGCCACGTGATCAGTGCATGATAGCCACGTGATCAGTGCATGATCAGTCATGTGATACGTGTGTGATCAGCCACGTGATCAGTGCATGATATCCACGTGATCAGTGCATGACAGCCACGTGATCAGTGCATGATAGCCACGTGATCAGTGCATGATCAGTCACGTGATACATGTGTGATCAGCCACGTGATCAGTGCATGATGAGCCACGTGATCAGTGCAGGATCAATTACGTGATCAGTGCATGATCAGTCACGTGACCAGTACATGGTTGCTACGTGATCGTTGCATGATCAGCCACGTGAGCAGAGCATGATAGCCACGTGATCAGTGCATGATCAGTCACGTGATCAGTACATGATCAGTCACGTGAACAGTGCATGATCATTTACGTGATCAGTGCATGATCAGTCACGTGACCAGTATATGGTAGCTACGTGATCATTCCATGACGAGCCACGTGAGCAGTGCATGATAGCCACGTGATGTGTGCATGAGTTACGTGAGCAGAGTATGATCAGCCACGTGATCAGTGCATGAGTGCCACGTGATCAGTGCATGATATGTCACGTGACAGGTGTGTGATCAGCCACGTGAACAGTGCATGTTCAGCCACGTGATCAGTGCATGATAGCCACGTGATCAGTGCATGATCAGTTACGTGAGCAGTGCATGATCAGCCACGTGATCAGTGCATGGTCAGACACGTGAACAGTGTATGATCAGCCACGTGATCAGTGCATGATATCCAAGTGATCAGTGCATGATCATCACGTGATCAGTGTATGATCAGCCACGTGAACAGTGCATGCTCAGTCACGTGATCAGGGCCTGCTGAGCTGCGTGATTACTGTCTGCTCATCTGCTTGACAATTGCCAGCTGAGCTGCACGATTCCTGCCTGTCATCTGCTTGACAATTGCCAGCTGTGCTGCGTAATTCCTGCCTGCTCAGCTGCTTGATTATTGCCAGCTGAGCAGCATGATTCCTCACAGCTGAGTTCCATGATTATTGCCTGCTGACTGTTTGATTCGTGCCTACTCAGCTCTTTGTTTATTGCCTCCAGAGGCACATGATCAGTGTATGATAGCAAACATGATCAGCGCATGATCAGTCACATGATCAGCGCCATTAAGTCACGTGATCACTACATGATAGTCATGTGATCAGTCCATGCTCAGTCACGGTATCAGTGCATGATCAGCCACGTGATCAGTGCATGATCTGTCACATGATTAGTGTATGATCATCCACGTGATCAGTGCATGGGCAGTCATGTGATCAGTGCATGATATAGACGTGATCAGTGCATGATCAGTCTCGTGATCAGTGCATGATAGCCACGTGATCAGTGCATGATCAGTCACCTGATGGGTGTATGATCATTCACGTGACCTGTACATGGTAGCTACATGATCATTGCATGATCAGCCACGTGAGTAGTGCATGATAGCCACGTGATCAGTGCATGATCAGTCACGTGATCAGTGCATGATCAGTCATGTGACCAGTACATGGTAGCTGCGTGATCATGGCATGATCAGCCACGTGAGCAGTGCATGATAGCCACGTGATCAGTGCATGATCAGTCACGTGATCAGTGCATGATCAGTCACGTGATCAGTGCATGATCAGCCACGTGATCAGTGCATGATCAGTCACGTGATCAGTGCATGATCAGCCACGTGATCAGTGCATGATCAGTCACGTGATCAGTGCATGATCAGCCACGTGATCAGTGCATGATCAGCCACGTGATCAGTGCATGATCAGTCACGTGATCAGTGCATGATCAGTCACGTGATCAGTGCATGATCAGCCACGTGATCAGTGCATGATCAGCCACGTGATCAGTGCATGATCAGCCACGTGATCAGTGCATGATCAGTCACGTGATCAGTGCATGATCAGTCACGTGATCAGTGCATGATAGCTACGTGATCAGTGCATGATCAGCCGTGATCAGTGCATGATAGCCACGTGATCAGTGCATGATCAGTCACGTGATCAGTGCATGATCAGTCACGTGATCAGTGCATGATAGCTGCGTGATCATGCATGATCAGCCACGTGATCAGTGCATGATAGCCACGTGATCAGTGCATGATCAGTCACGTGATCAGTGCATGATCAGTCACGTGATCAGTGCATGATCAGCCACGTGATCAGTGCATGATCAGCCACGTGATCAGTGCATGATCAGTCACGTGATCAGTGCATGATCAGCCACGTGATCAGTGCATGATCAGCCACGTGATCAGTGCATGATCAGCCACGTGATCAGTGCATGATCAGTCACGTGATCAGTGCATGATCAGTCACGTGATCAGTGCATGATAGCTACGTGATCATTGCATGATCAGCCACGTGATCAGTGCATGATAGCCACGTGATCAGTGCATGATAGCCACGTGATCAGTGCATGATCAGTCATGTGATACGTGTGTGATCAGCCACGTGATCAGTGCATGATATCCACGTGATCAGTGCATGATCAGCCACGTGATCAGTGCATGATAGCCACGTGATCAGTGCATGATCAGTCACGTGATCATGTGTGATCAGCCACGTGATCAGTGCATGATGAGCCACGTGATCAGTGCATGATCAATTACGTGATCAGTGCATGATCAGTCACGTGACCAGTACATGGTTGCTACGTGATCGTTGCATGATCAGCCACGTGAGCAGTGCATGATAGCCACGTGATCAGTGCATGATCAGTCACGTGATCAGTGCATGATCAGTCACGTGAACAGTGCATGATCATTTACGTGATCAGTGCATGATCAGTCACGTGACCAGTATATGGTAGCTCACGTGATCATTCCATGACAGCCACGTGAGCAGTGCATGATAGCCACGTGATGTGTGCATGAGTTACGTGATCAGTGTATGATCAGCCACGTGATCAGTGCATGAGTGCCACGTGATCAGTGCATGATATGTCACGTGACAGGTGTGTGATCAGCCACGTGAACAGTGCATGTTCAGCCACGTGATCAGTGCATGATAGCCACGTGATCAGTGCATGATCAGTTACGTGAGCAGTGCATGATCAGCCACGTGATCAGTGCATGGTCAGACACGTGAACAGTGTATGATCAGCCACGTGATCAGTGCATGATATCCAAGTGATCAGTGCATGATCATCACGTGATCAGTGTATGATCAGCCACGTGAACAGTGCATGCTCAGTCACGTGATCAGGGCCTGCTGAGCTGCGTGATTACTGTCTGCTCATCTGCTTGACAATTGCCAGCTGAGCTGCACGATTCCTGCCTGTCATCTGCTTGACAATTGCCAGCTGTGCTGCGTAATTCCTGCCTGCTCAGCTGCTTGATTATTGCCAGCTGAGCAGCATGATTCCTCACAGCTGAGTTCCATGATTATTGCCTGCTGACTGTTTGATTCGTGCCTACTCAGCTCTTTGTTTATTGCCTCCAGAGGCACATGATCAGTGTATGATAGCAAACATGATCAGCGCATGATCAGTCACATGATCAGCGCCATTAAGTCACGTGATCACTACATGATAGTCATGTGATCAGTCCATGCTCAGTCACGGTATCAGTGCATGATCAGCCACGTGATCAGTGCATGATCTGTCACATGATTAGTGTATGATCATCCACGTGATCAGTGCATGAAGTCATGTGATCAGTGCATGATATAGACGTGATCAGTGCATGATCAGTCGTGATCAGTGCATGATAGCCACGTGATCAGTGCATGATCAGTCACCTGATGGGTGTATGATCATTCACGTGACCTGTACATGGTAGCTACATGATCATTGCATGATCAGCCACGTGAGTAGTGCATGATAGCCACGTGATCAGTGCATGATCAGTCACGTGATCAGTGCATGATCAGTCATGTGACCAGTACATGGTAGCTGCGTGATCATGGCATGATCAGCCACGTGAGCAGTGCATGACCACGTGATCAGTGCATGATCAGACGTGATCAGTGCATGATCAGTCACGTGATCAGTGCATGATCAGCCACGTGATCAGTGCATGATCAGTCACGTGATCAGTGCATGATCAGCCACGTGATCAGTGCATGATCAGCCACGTGATCAGTGCATGATCAGCCACGTGATCAGTGCATGATCAGCCACGTGATCAGTGCATGATCAGTCACGTGATCAGTGCATGATCAGTCACGTGATCAGTGCATGATCAGCCACGTGATCAGTGCATGATCAGCCACGTGATCAGTGCATGATCAGCCACGTGATCAGTGCATGATCAGTCACGTGATCAGTGTATGATCATTCACGTGACCAGTACATGATAGCTACATGATCAGTGCATGATCAGCCACGTGATCAGTGCATGATAGCCACGTGATCAGTGCATGATCAGTCACGTGATCAGTGCATGATCAGTCATGTGACCAGTACATGGTAGCTGCGTGATCATGCATGATCAGCCACGTGATCAGTGCATGATAGCCACGTGATCAGTGCATGATCAGTCACGTGATCAGTGCATGATCAGTCACGTGATCAGTGCATGATCAGGCACGTGATCAGTGCATGATCAGCCACGTGATCAGTGCATGATAGCCACGTGATCAGTGCATGATCAGTCACGTGATCAGTGCATGATCAGTACGTGATCAGTGTATGATCAGCCACGTGATCAGTGCATGATCAGCCACGTGATCAGTGCATGATCAATTACGTGATCAGTGCATGATCAGTCACGTGACCAGTACATGGTAGCTCGTGATCATTGCATGATCAGCCACGTGATCAGTGCATGATAGCCACGTGATCAGTGCATGATAGCCACGTGATCAGTGCATGATCAGTCATGTGATACGTGTGTGATCAGCCACGTGATCAGTGCATGATATCCACGTGATCAGTGCATGACAGCCACGTGATCAGTGCATGAGAGCCACGTGATCAGTGCATGATCAGTCACGTGATACATGTGTGATCAGCCACGTGATCAGTGCATGATGAGCCACGTGATCAGTGCAGGATCAATTACGTGATCAGTGCATGATCAGTCACGTGACCAGTACATGGTTGCTACGTGATCGTTGCATGATCAGCCACGTGAGCAGAGCATGATAGCCACGTGATCAGTGCATGATCAGTCACGTGATCAGTACATGATCAGTCACGTGAACAGTGCATGATCATTTACGTGATCTTTGCATGATCAGTCACGTGACCAGTATATGGTTGCTACGTGATCATTCCATGACGAGCCACGTGAGCAGTGCATGATAGCCACGTGATGTGTGCATGAGTTACGTGAGCAGAGTATGATCAGCCACGTGATCAGTGCATGAGTGCCACGTGATCAGTGCATGATATGTCACGTGACAGGTGTGTGATCAGCCACGTGAACAGTGCATGTTCAGCCACGTGATCAGTGCATGATAGCCACGTGATCAGTGCATGATCAGTTACGTGAGCAGTGTATGATCAGCCACGTGATCAGTGCATGGTCAGACACGTGAACAGTGTATGATCAGCCACGTGATCAGTGCATGATATCCAAGTGATCAGTGCATGATCATCACGTGATCAGTGTATGATCAGCCACGTGAACAGTGCATGCTCAGTCACGTGATCTGGGCCTGCTGAGCTGCGTGATTACTGTCTGCTCATCTGCTTGACAATTGCCAGCTGAGCTGCACGATTCCTGCCTGTCATCTGCTTGACAATTGCCAGCTGTGCTGCGTAATTCCTGCCTGCTCAGCTGCTTGATTATTGCCAGCTGAGCAGCATGATTCCTCACACCTGAGTTCCATGATTATTGCCTGCTGACTGTTTGATTCGTGCCTACTCAGCTCTTTGTTTATTGCCTCCAGAGGCACATGATCAGTGTATGATAGCAAACATGATCAGCGCATGATCAGTCACATGATCAGCGCCATTAAGTCACGTGATCACTACATGATAGTCATGTGATCAGTCCATGCTCAGTCACGGTATCAGTGCATGATCAGCCACGTGATCAGTGCATGATCTGTCACAAGATTAGTGTATGATCATCCACGTGATCAGTGCATGGGCAGTCATGTGATCAGTGCATGATATAGACGTGATCAGTGCATGATCAGTCTCGTGATCAGTGCATGATAGCCACGTGATCAGTGCATGATCAGTCACCTGATGGGTGTATGATCATTCACGTGACCTGTACATGGTAGCTACATGATCATTGCATGATCAGCCACGTGAGTAGTGCATGATAGCCACGTGATCACTGCATGATCAGTCACGTGATCAGTGCATGATCAGTCATGTGACCAGTACATGGTAGCTGCGTGATCATGGCATGATCAGCCACGTGAGCAGTGCATGATAGCCACGTGATCAGTGCATGATCAGACACGTGATCAGTGCATGATCAGTCACGTGATCAGTGCATGATCAGCCACGTGATCAGTGCATGATCAGGCACGTGATCAGTGCATGATCAGCCACGTGATCAGTGCATGATAGCCACGTGATCAGTGCATGATCAGTCACGTGATCAGTGCATGATCAGTCACGTGATCAGTGTATGATCAGCCACGTGATCAGTGCATGATCAGCCACGTGATCAGTGCATGATCAATTACGTGATCAGTGCATGATCAGTCACGTGACCAGTACATGGTAGCTACGTGATCATTGCATGATCAGCCACGTGATCAGTGCATGATAGCCACGTGATCAGTGCATGATAGCCACGTGATCAGTGCATGATAGCCACGTGATCAGTGCATGATCAGTCATGTGATCGTGTGTGATCAGCCACGTGATCAGTGCATGATATCCACGTGATCAGTGCATGACAGCCACGTGATCAGTGCATGATCAGCCACGTGATCAGTGCATGATCAGTCACGTGATCATGTGTGATCAGCCACGTGATCAGTGCATGATGAGCCACGTGATCAGTGCATGATCAATTACGTGATCAGTGCATGATCAGTCACGTGACCAGTACATGGTTGCTACGTGATCGTTGCATGATCAGCCACGTGAGCAGTGCATGATAGCCACGTGATCAGTGCATGATCAGTCACGTGATCAGTGCATGATCAGTCACGTGAACAGTGCATGATCATTTACGTGATCAGTGCATGATCAGTCACGTGACCAGTATATGGTTGCTACGTGATCATTCCATGATCAGCCACGTGAGCAGTGCATGATAGCCACGTGATGTGTGCATGAGTTACGTGAGCAGTGTATGATCAGCCACGTGATCAGTGCATGAGTGCCACGTGATCAGTGCATGATATGTCACGTGACAGGTGTGTGATCAGCCACGTGAACAGTGCATGAGCCACGTGATCAGTGCATGATAGCCACGTGATCAGTGCATGATCAGTTACGTGATCAGTGCATGATCAGCCACGTGATCAGTGCATGATCAGTCACGTGATCAGTGTATGATCAGCCACGTGATCAGTGCATGATATCCACGTGATCAGTGCATGATCAGCCACGTGATCAGTGCATGATCAGCCACGTGATCAGTGCATGATCAGTCACGTGATCATGTGTGATCAGCCACGTGATCAGTGCATGATCAGCCACGTGATCAGTGCATGATCAGTTACGTGATCAGTGCATGATCAGTCACGTGATCAGTGCATGATTGCTACGTGATCAGTGCATGATCAGCCACGTGATCAGTGCATGATAGCCACGTGATCAGTGCATGATCAGTCACGTGATCAGTGCATGATCAGTCACGTGATCAGTGCATGATCAGTTACGTGATCAGTGCATGATCAGTCACGTGATCAGTGCATGATAGCTACGTGATCAGTGCATGATCAGCCACGTGATCAGTGCATGATAGCCACGTGATCAGTGCATGATCAGTCACGTGATCAGTGCATGATCAGTCACGTGATCAGTGCATGATCAGCCACGTGATCAGTGCATGATCAGTCACGTGACCAGTGCATGATAGCTACGTGATCAGTGCATGATCAGCCACGTGATCAGTGCATGATAGCCACGTGATCAGTGCATGAGTTACGTGATCAGTGTATGATCAGCCACGTGATCAGTGCATGATGCCACGTGATCAGTGCATGATAGTCACGTGATCAGTGCATGATCAGCCACGTGATCAGTGCATGATCAGCCACGTGATCAGTGCATGATAGCCACGTGATCAGTGCATGATCAGTCACGTGATCAGTGCATGATCAGCCACGTGATCAGTGCATGATCAGTCACGTGATCAGTGTATGATCAGCCACGTGATCAGTGCATGATATCCACGTGATCAGTGCATGACAGCCACGTGATCAGTGCATGATAGCCACGTGATCAGTGCATGATCAGTCACGTGATCATGTGTGATCAGCCACGTGATCAGTGCATGATGAGCCACGTGATCAGTGCATGATCAATTACGTGATCAGTGCATGATCAGTCACGTGACCAGTACATGGTTGCTACGTGATCGTTGCATGATCAGCCACGTGAGCAGTGCATGATAGCCACGTGATCAGTGCATGATCAGTCACGTGATCAGTACATGATCAGTCACGTGAACAGTGCATGATCATTTACGTGATCAGTGCATGATCAGTCACGTGACCAGTATATGGTTGCTACGTGATCATTCCATGACGAGCCACGTGAGCAGTGCATGATAGCCACGTGATGTGTGCATGAGTTACGTGAGCAGAGTATGATCAGCCACGTGATCAGTGCATGAGTGCCACGTGATCAGTGCATGATATGTCACGTGACAGGTGTGTGATCAGCCACGTGAACAGTGCATGTTCAGCCACGTGATCAGTGCATGATAGCCACGTGATCAGTGCATGATAGTCACGTGATCAGTGCATGATCAGTTACGTGAGCAGTGTATGATCAGCCACGTGATCAGTGCATGGTCAGACACGTGAACAGTGTATGATCAGCCACGTGATCAGTGCATGATATCCAAGTGATCAGTGCATGATCATCACGTGATCAGTGTATGATCAGCCACGTGAACAGTGCATGCTCAGTCACGTGATCTGGGCCTGCTGAGCTGCGTGATTACTGTCTGCTCATCTGCTTGACAATTGCCAGCTGAGCTGCACGATTCCTGCCTGTCATCTGCTTGACAATTGCCAGCTGTGCTGCGTAATTCCTGCCTGCTCAGCTGCTTGATTATTGCCAGCTGAGCAGCATGATTCCTCACACCTGAGTTCCATGATTATTGCCTGCTGACTGTTTGATTCGTGCCTACTCAGCTCTTTGTTTATTGCCTCCAGAGGCACATGATCAGTGTATGATAGCAAACATGATCAGCGCATGATCAGTCACATGATCAGCGCCATTAAGTCACGTGATCACTACATGATAGTCATGTGATCAGTCCATGCTCAGTCACGGTATCAGTGCATGATCAGCCACGTGATCAGTGCATGATCTGTCACAAGATTAGTGTATGATCATCCACGTGATCAGTGCATGGGCAGTCATGTGATCAGTGCATGATATAGACGTGATCAGTGCATGATCAGTCTCGTGATCAGTGCATGATAGCCACGTGATCAGTGCATGATCAGTCACCTGATGGGTGTATGATCATTCACGTGACCTGTACATGGTAGCTACATGATCATTGCATGATCAGCCACGTGAGTAGTGCATGATAGCCACGTGATCAGTGCATGATCAGTCACGTGATCAGTGCATGATCAGTCATGTGACCAGTACATGGTAGCTGCGTGATCATGGCATGATCAGCCACGTGAGCAGTGCATGATAGCCACGTGATCAGTGCATGATCAGACACGTGATCAGTGCATGATCAGTCACGTGATCAGTGCATGATCAGCCACGTGATCAGTGCATGATCAGCCACGTGATCAGTGCATGATAGCCACGTGATCAGTGCATGATCAGCCACGTGATCAGTGCATGATCAGTCACGTGATCAGTGCATGATCAGTCACGTGATCAGTGCATGTAGCTACGTGATCAGTGCATGATCAGCCACGTGATCAGTGCATGATCACCACGTGATCAGTGCATGATCAGCCACGTGATCAGTGCATGATCAATTACGTGATCAGTGCATGATCAGTCACGTGATCAGTGCATGATAGCTACGTGATCATTGCATGATCAGCCACGTGATCAGTGCATGATAGCCACGTGATCAGTGCATGATAGCCACGTGATCAGTGCATGATCAGTCATGTGATACGTGTGTGATCAGCCACGTGATCAGTGCATGATATCCACGTGATCAGTGCATGACAGCCACGTGATCAGTGCATGAGAGCCACGTGATCAGTGCATGATCAGTCACGTGATACATGTGTGATCAGCCACGTGATCAGTGCATGATGAGCCACGTGATCAGTGCAGGATCAATTACGTGATCAGTGCATGATCAGTCACGTGACCAGTACATGGTTGCTACGTGATCGTTGCATGATCAGCCACGTGAGCAGAGCATGATAGCCACGTGATCAGTGCATGATCAGTCACGTGATCAGTACATGATCAGTCACGTGAACAGTGCATGATCATTTACGTGATCTGTGCATGATCAGTCACGTGACCAGTATATGGTTGCTACGTGATCATTCCATGACGAGCCACGTGAGCAGTGCATGATAGCCACGTGATGTGTGCATGAGTTACGTGAGCAGAGTATGATCAGCCACGTGATCAGTGCATGAGTGCCACGTGATCAGTGCATGATATGTCACGTGACAGGTGTGTGATCAGCCACGTGAACAGTGCATGTTCAGCCACGTGATCAGTGCATGATAGCCACGTGATCAGTGCATGATCAGTTACGTGAGCAGTGTATGATCAGCCACGTGATCAGTGCATGGTCAGACACGTGAACAGTGTATGATCAGCCACGTGATCAGTGCATGATATCCAAGTGATCAGTGCATGATCATCACGTGATCAGTGTATGATCAGCCACGTGAACAGTGCATGCTCAGTCACGTGATCTGGGCCTGCTGAGCTGCGTGATTACTGTCTGCTCATCTGCTTGACAATTGCCAGCTGAGCTGCACGATTCCTGCCTGTCATCTGCTTGACAATTGCCAGCTGTGCTGCGTAATTCCTGCCTGCTCAGCTGCTTGATTATTGCCAGCTGAGCAGCATGATTCCTCACACCTGAGTTCCATGATTATTGCCTGCTGACTGTTTGATTCGTGCCTACTCAGCTCTTTGTTTATTGCCTCCAGAGGCACATGATCAGTGTATGATAGCAAACATGATCAGCGCATGATCAGTCACATGATCAGCGCCATTAAGTCACGTGATCACTACATGATAGTCATGTGATCAGTCCATGCTCAGTCACGGTATCAGTGCATGATCAGCCACGTGATCAGTGCATGATCTGTCACATGATTAGTGTATGATCATCCACGTGATCAGTGCATGGGCAGTCATGTGATCAGTGCATGATATAGACGTGATCAGTGCATGATCAGTCTCGTGATCAGTGCATGATAGCCACGTGATCAGTGCATGATCAGTCACCTGATGGGTGTATGATCATTCACGTGACCTGTACATGGTAGCTACATGATCATTGCATGATCAGCCACGTGAGTAGTGCATGATAGCCACGTGATCACTGCATGATCAGTCACGTGATCAGTGCATGATCAGTCATGTGACCAGTACATGGTAGCTGCGTGATCATGGCATGATCAGCCACGTGATCAGTGCATGATAGCCACGTGATCAGTGCATGATCAGTCACGTGATCAGTGCATGATCAGTCACGTGATCAGTGCATGATCAGTCACGTGATCAGTGCATGATCAGCCACGTGATCAGTGCATGATCAGCCACGTGATCAGTGCATGATCAGTCACGTGATCAGTGCATGATCAGTCACGTGATCAGTGCATGATAGCTACGTGATCAGTGCATGATCAGCCACGTGATCAGTGCATGATAGCCACGTGATCAGTGCATGATCAGTCACGTGATCAGTGTGTGATCAGCCACGTGATCAGTGCATGATATCCACGTGATCAGTGCATGACAGCCACGTGATCAGTGCATGATAGCCACGTGATCAGTGCATGATCAGTCACGTGATCATGTGTGATCAGCCACGTGATCAGTGCATGATCAGCCACGTGATCAGTGCATGATCAATTACGTGATCAGTGCATGATCAGTCACGTGACCAGTACATGGTTGCTACGTGATCGTGCATGATCAGCCACGTGATCAGTGCATGATAGCCACGTGATCAGTGCATGATCAGTCACGTGATCAGTGCATGATCAGTCACGTGATCAGTGCATGATCATCCACGTGATCAGTGCATGATCAGTCACGTGATCAGTGCATGATAGCCCGTGATCAGTGCATGATCAGTCCCGTGATCAGTGCATGATCAGCCACGTGATCAGTGCATGATAGCCACGTGATCAGTGCATGATCAGTCACGTGATCAGTGCATGATCAGCCACGTGATCAGTGCATGATAGCCACGTGATCAGTGCATGATATGACGTGATCAGTGCATGATCAGTCACGTGATCAGTGCATGATAGCCACGTGATCAGTGCATGATCAGTCACGTGATCAGTGTATGATCAGCCACGTGATCAGTGCATGCTCAGTCACGTGATCAGTGCCTGCTGAGCTGCGTGATTACTGTCTGCTCATCTGCTTGACAATTGCCAGCTGTGCTGCGTAATTCCTGCCTGCTCATCTGCTTGATTATTGCCAGCTGAGCAGCATGATTTCTCACAGCAGAGTTCCATGATTATAGCCTGCTGACTGATTCCTGCCTACTCAGCTCTTTGTTCATTGCCTCCAGAGGCACATGATCAGTGTATGATACCAAACATGATCAGTGCATGATCAGTCACATGATCAGTGCATGATAAGCCACGTGATCAGTGCATGATCAGTCACGTGATCAGTGCATGATCAGTCACGTGATCAGTGCATGATAGCCACGTGATCAGTGCATGATCAGCCACGTGATCAGTGCATGATAGCCACGTGATCAGTGCATGATCAGTCACGTGATCAGTGCATGATCAGCCACGTGATCAGTGCATGATCAGCCACGTGATCAGTGCATGATCAGTCACGTGATCAGTGCATGATCAGTCACGTGATCAGTGTATGATCAGCCACGTGAACAGTGCATGCTCAGTCACGTGATCAGGGCCTGCTGAGCTGCGTGATTACTGTCTGCTCATCTGCTTGACAATTGCCAGCTGAGCTGCACGATTCCTGCCTGTCATCTGCTGACAATTGCCACCTGTGCTGCGTAATTCCTGCCTGCTCAGCTACTTGATTATTGCCAGCTGAGCAGCATGATTTCTCAGAGCTGAGTTCCATGATTATTGCCTGCTGACTGATTCCTGCCTACTCAGCTCTATGTTCATTGCCTCCAGAGGCACATGATCAGTGTATGACGCCAAACATGATCAGTGCATGATCAGTCACATGATCAGTGCATGATAAGCCACGTGATCAGTGCATGATCAGTCACGTGATCAGTGCATGATCAGTCACGTGATCAGTACATGGTAGCTGCGTGATCAGTGCATGATCAGCCACGTGATCAGTGCATGATAGCCACGTGATCAGTGCATGATCAGTCACGTGATCAGTGCATGATCAGTCACGTGATCAGTGCATGATAGCCACGTGATCAGTGCATGATCAGTCACGTGATCGTGTGTGATCAGCCACGTGATCAGTGCATGATAGCCACGTGATCAGTGCATGATAGCCACGTGATCAGTGCATGATCAGTCACGTGATCAGTGCATGATCAGTCACGTGATCGTGTGTGATCAGCCACGTGATCAGTGCATGATGAGCCACGTGATCAGTGCATGATCAATTACGTGATCAGTGCATGATCAGTCACGTGACCAGTACATGGTTGCTACGTGATCAGTGCATGATCAGCCACGTGATCAGTGCATGATAGCCACGTGATCAGTGCATGATCAGTCACGTGATCAGTGCATGATCAGTCACGTGATCAGTGCATGATCATTTACGTGATCAGTGCATGATCAGTCACGTGATCAGTATATGGTAGCTACGTGATCATTGCATGACAGCCACGTGATCAGTGCATGATAGCCACGTGATGTGTGCATGATCAGTTACGTGATCAGTGTATGATCAGCCACGTGATCAGTGCATGAGTGCCACGTGATCAGTGCATGATAGTCACGTGACAGTGTGTGATCAGCCACGTGATCAGTGCATGATCAGCCACGTGATCAGTGCATGATCAGCCACGTGATCAGTGCATGATCAGTCACGTGATCAGTGCATGATCAGCCACGTGATCAGTGCATGATCAGCCACGTGATCAGTGCATGATCAGTCACGTGATCAGTGCATGATCAGTCACGTGATCAGTGCATGATCAGCCACGTGATCAGTGCATGATCAGTCACGTGATCAGTGCATGATCAGCCACGTGATCAGTGCATGATAGCCACGTGATCAGTGCATGATCAGTCACGTGATCAGTGCATGATCATCCACGTGATCAGTGCATGATCAGTCACGTGATCAGTGCATGATATAGACGTGATCAGTGCATGATCAGTCACGTGATCAGTGCATGATAGCCACGTGATCAGTGCATGATCAGCCACGTGATCAGTGCATGATCAGCACGTGATCAGTGCATGATCAGCCACGTGATCAGTGCATGATAGCCACGTGATCAGTGCATGATCAGTCACGTGATCAGTGCATGATCAGTCACGTGATCAGTGCATGATCAGCCACGTGATCAGTGCATGATAGCCACGTGATCAGTGCATGATCAGTCACGTGATCAGTGCATGATCAGCCACGTGATCAGTGCATGATAGCCACGTGATCAGTGCATGATAGCCACGTGATCAGTGCATGATCAGTCACGTGATCAGTGCATGATCAGCCACGTGATCAGTGCATGATCAGTCACGTGATCAGTGCATGATCAGCCACGTGATCAGTGCATGATAGCCACGTGATCAGTGCATGATCAGTCACGTGATCAGTGCATGATAGCCACGTGATCAGTGCATGATCAGCCACGTGATCAGTGCATGATCAGTCACGTGATCAGTGCATGATCAGTCACGTGATCAGTGCATGATCAGCCACGTGATCAGTGCATGATCAGTCACGTGATCAGTGCATGATAGCCACGTGATCAGTGCATGATCAGTCCCGTGATCAGTGCATGATCAGCCACGTGATCAGTGCATGATAGCCACGTGATCAGTGCATGATCAGTCACGTGATCAGTGCATGATCAGCCACGTGATCAGTGCATGATAGCCACGTGATCAGTGCATGATATCACGTGATCAGTGCATGATCAGTCACGTGATCAGTGCATGATAGCCACGTGATCAGTGCATGATCAGTCACGTGATCAGTGCATGATCAGCCACGTGATCAGTGCATGATCAGTCACGTGATCAGTGCATGCTGAGCTGCGTGATTACTGTCTGCTCATCTGTTTGACAATTGCCACCTGTGCTGCGTAATTCCTGCCTGCTCATCTACTTGATTATTGCCAGCTGAGCAGCATGATTTCTCAGAGCAGAGTTCCATGATTATAGCCTGCTGACTGATTCCTGCCTACTCAGCTCTATGTTCATTGCCTCCAGAGGCACATGATCAGTGTATGACACCAAACATGATCAGTGCATGATCAGTCACATGATCAGTGCATGATAAGCCACGTGATCAGTGCATGATCAGTCACGTGATCAGTGCATGATCAGTCACGTGATCAGTGCATGATAGCCACGTGATCAGTGCATGATCAGCCACGTGATCAGTGCATGATAGCCACGTGATCAGTGCATGATCAGTCACGTGATCAGTGCATGATCAGCCACGTGATCAGTGCATGATCAGCCACGTGATCAGTGCATGATCAGTCACGTGATCAGTGCATGATCAGTCACGTGATCAGTGTATGATCAGCCACGTGAACAGTGCATGCTCAGTCACGTGATCAGGGCCTGCTGAGCTGCGTGATTACTGTCTGCTCATCTGCTTGACAATTGCCAGCTGAGCTGCACGATTCCTGCCTGTCATCTGCTTGACAATTGCCAGCTGTGCTGCGTAATTCCTGCCTGCTCAGCTGCTTGATTATTGCCAGCTGAGCAGCATGATTCCTCACAGCTGAGTTCCATGATTATTGCCTGCTGACTGATTCGTGCCTACTCAGCTCTTTGTTCATTGCCTCCAGAGGCACATGATCAGTGTATGATAGCCAAACATGATCAGTGCATGATCAGTCACATGATCAGTGCATGATAAGCCACGTGATCAGTGCATGATCAGTCATGTGATCAGTGCATGATCAGTCACGTGATCAGTGCATGATAGCTGTATGATCAGTGCATGATCAGCCACGTGATCAGTGCATGATAGCCACGTGATCAGTGCATGATCAGTCACGTGATCAGTGCATGATCAGTCACGTGATCAGTGCATGATAGCCACGTGATCAGTGCATGATCAGTCACGTGATACGTGTGTGATCAGCCACGTGATCAGTGCATGATATCCACGTGATCAGTGCATGATAGCCACGTGATCAGTGCATGATCAGTCACGTGATCAGTGCATGATCAGTCACGTGATACGTGTGTGATCAGCCACGTGATCAGTGCATGATGAGCCACGTGATCAGTGCATGATCAATTACGTGATCAGTGCATGATCAGTCACGTGACCAGTACATGGTTGCTACGTGATCAGTGCATGATCAGCCACGTGAGCAGTGCATGATAGCCACGTGATCAGTGCATGATCAGTCACGTGATCAGTGCATGATCAGTCACGTGATCAGTGCATGATCATTTACGTGATCAGTGCATGATCAGTCACGTGACCAGTATATGGTAGCTACGTGATCATTGCATGACGAGCCACGTGAGCAGTGCATGATAGCCACGTGATGTGTGCATGATGAGTTACGTGAGCAGTGTATGATCAGCCACGTGATCAGTGCATGAGTGCCACGTGATCAGTGCATGATAGTCACGTGACAGTGTGTGATCAGCCACGTGATCAGTGCATGATCAGCCACGTGATCAGTGCATGATCAGCCACGTGATCAGTGCATGATCAGTCACGTGATCAGTGTATGATCAGCCACGTGATCAGTGCATGATCAGCCACGTGATCAGTGCATGATCAGTCACGTGATCAGTGCATGATCAGTCACGTGATCAGTGCATGATCAGCCACGTGATCAGTGCATGATCAGCCACGTGATCAGTGCATGATCAGCCACGTGATCAGTGCATGATCAGTCACGTGATCAGTGCATGATCAGTCACGTGATGTGCATGATAGCTACATGATCATTGCATGATCAGCCACGTGAGTAGTGCATGATAGCCACGTGATCAGTGCATGATCAGTCACGTGATCAGTGCATGATCAGTCACATGATCAGTGCATGATCAGCCACGTGATCAGTGCATGATCAGTCACGTGATCAGTGCATGATATAGACGTGATCAGTGCATGATCAGTCACGTGATCAGTGCATGATCAGCCACGTGATCAGTGCATGATCAGTCACATGATCAGTGTATGATCATCCACGTGATCAGTGCATGACAGTCATGTGATCAGTGCATGATATAGACGTGATCAGTGCATGATCAGTCACGTGATCAGTGCATGATAGCCACGTGATCAGTGCATGATCAGTCACCTGATCAGTGTATGATCATTCACGTGACCTGTACATGGTAGCTACATGATCATTGCATGATCAGCCACGTGAGTAGTGCATGATAGCCACGTGATCAGTGCATGATCAGTCACGTGATCAGTGCATGATCAGTCATGTGACCAGTACATGGTAGCTGCGTGATCATGTCATGATCAGCCACGTGATCAGTGCATGATAGCCACGTGATCAGTGCATGATCAGTCACGTGATCAGTGCATGATCAGTCACGTGATCAGTGCATGATCAGCCACGTGATCAGTGCATGATCAGTCACGTGATCAGTGCATGATCAGCCACGTGATCAGTGCATGATAGCCACGTGATCAGTGCATGATCAGTCACGTGATCAGTGCATGATCAGTCACGTGATCAGTGCATGATCAGCCACGTGATCAGTGCATGATCAGCCACGTGATCAGTGCATGATCAATTACGTGATCAGTGCATGATCAGTCACGTGATCAGTGCATGTAGCTACGTGATCATTGCATGATCAGCCACGTGATCAGTGCATGATCAGCCACGTGATCAGTGCATGATCAGCCACGTGATCAGTGCATGATCAGCCACGTGATCAGTGCATGATCAGCCACGTGATCAGTGCATGATAGCCACGTGATCAGTGCATGATCAGCCACGTGATCAGTGCATGATCAGTCACGTGATCAGTGCATGTCAGTCACGTGTCAGTGCATGATAGCCCGTGATCAGTGCATGATCAGTCCGTGATCAGTGCATGATCAGCCACGTGATCAGTGCATGATCAGCCACGTGATCAGTGCATGATCAGTCACGTGATCAGTGCATGATCATCACGTGATCAGTGTATGATCAGCCACGTGAACAGTGCATGCTCAGTCACGTGATCAGGGCCTGCTGAGCTGCGTGATTACTGTCTGCTCATCTGCTTGACAATTGCCAGCTGAGCTGCACGATTCCTGCCTGTCATCTGCTTGACAATTGCCAGCTGTGCTGCGTAATTCCTGCCTGCTCAGCTGCTTGATTATTGCCAGCTGAGCAGCATGATTTCTCACAGCTGAGTTCCATGATTATAGCCTGCTGACTGATTCCTGCCTACTCAGCTCTTTGTTCATTGCCTCCAGAGGCACATGATCAGTGTATGATACCAAACATGATCAGCACATGATCAGTCACATGATCAGTGCATGATAAGCCACGTGATCAGTGCATGATCAGTCATGTGATCAGTGCATGATCAGTCATGTGATCAGTGCATGATAGCCACGTGATCAGTGCATGATCAGCCACGTGATCAGTGCATGATAGCCACGTGATCAGTGCATGATCAGTCACGTGATCAGTGCATGATCAGTCACGTGATCAGTGCATGATCAGTCACGTGATCAGTGCATGATAGCCACGTGATCAGTGCATGATCAGTCACGTGATACGTGTGATATCAGCCACGTGATCAGTGCATGATAGCCACGTGATCAGTGCATGATCAGTCACGTGATCAGTGCATGATCAGTCACGTGATACATGTGTGATCAGCCACGTGATCAGTGCATGATGAGCCACGTGATCAGTGCATGATCAATTACGTGATCAGTGCATGATCAGTCACGTGACCAGTACATGGTTGCTACGTGATCGTTGCATGATCAGCCACGTGAGCAGTGCATGATAGCCACGTGATCAGTGCATGATCAGTCACGTGATCAGTGCATGATCAGTCACGTGATCAGTGCATGATCATTTACGTGATCAGTGCATGATCAGTCACGTGACCAGTATATGGTAGCTACGTGATCATTCCATGACGAGCCACGTGAGCAGTGCATGATAGCCACGTGATGTGCATGATGAGTTACGTGAGCAGAGTATGATCAGCCACGTGATCAGTGCATGAGTGCCACGTGATCAGTGCATGATATGTCACGTGACAGGTGTGTGATCAGCCACGTGAACAGTGCATGTTCAGCCACGTGATCAGTGCATGATCAGCCACGTGATCAGTGCATGATCAGTCACGTGATCAGTGTATGATCAGCCACGTGATCAGTGCATGATCAGCCACGTGATCAGTGCATGATCAGTCACGTGATCAGTGCATGATCAGCCACGTGATCAGTGCATGATCAGCCACGTGATCAGTGCATGATCAGTCACGTGATCAGTGTATGATCAGCCACGTGAACAGTGCATGCTCAGTCACGTGATCAGGGCCTGCTGAGCTGCGTGATTACTGTCTGCTCATCTGCTTGACAATTGCCAGCTGAGCTGCACGATTCCTGCCTGTCATCTGCTTGACAATTGCCAGCTGTGCTGCGTAATTCCTGCCTGCTCAGCTGCTTGATTATTGCCAGCTGAGCAGCATGATTCCTCACACTGAGTTCCATGATTATTGCCTGCTGACTGTTTGATTCGTGCCTACTCAGCTCTTTGTTTATTGCCTCCAGAGGCACATGATCAGTGTATGATAGCAAACATGATCAGCGCATGATCAGTCACATGATCAGCGCCATTAAGTCACGTGATCACTACATGATAGTCATGTGATCAGTCCATGCTCAGTCACGGTATCAGTGCATGATCAGCCACGTGATCAGTGCATGATCTGTCACATGATTAGTGTATGATCATCCACGTGATCAGTGCATGGGCAGTCATGTGATCAGTGCATGATATAGACGTGATCAGTGCATGATCAGTCTCGTGATCAGTGCATGATAGCCACGTGATCAGTGCATGATCAGTCACCTGATGGGTGTATGATCATTCACGTGACCTGTACATGGTAGCTACATGATCATTGCATGATCAGCCACGTGAGTAGTGCATGATAGCCACGTGATCAGTGCATGATCAGTCACGTGATCAGTGCATGATCAGTCATGTGACCAGTACATGGTAGCTGCGTGATCATGCATGATCAGCCACGTGAGCAGTGCATGATAGCCACGTGATCAGTGCATGATCAGTCACGTGATCAGTGCATGATCAGTCACGTGATCAGTGCATGATGCCACGTGATCAGTGCATGATAGTCACGTGATCAGTGTGTGATCAGCCACGTGATCAGTGCATGATCAGCCACGTGATCAGTGCATGATAGCCACGTGATCAGTGCATGATCAGTTACGTGATCAGTGCATGATCAGCCACGTGATCAGTGCATGATCAGACACGTGATCAGTGCATGATCAGCCACGTGATCAGTGCATGATATCCACGTGATCAGTGCATGATCATCACGTGATCAGTGTGATCAGCCACGTGAACAGTGCATGCAGTCACGTGATCAGGGCCTGCTGAGCTGCGTGATTACTGTCTGCTCATCTGCTTGACAATTGCCAGCTGAGCTGCATGATTCCTGCCTGTCATCTGCTTGACAATTGCCAGCTGAGCAGCATGATTCCTCACACCTGAGTTCCATGATTATTGCCTGCTGACTGTTTGATTCGTGCCTACTCAGCTCTTTGTTTATTGCCTCCAGAGGCACATGATCAGTGTATGATAGCAAACATGATCAGTGCATGATCAGTCACATGATCAGTGCCATTAAGTCACGTGATCAGTGCATGATAGTCATGTGATCAGTCCATGATCAGTCACGTATCAGTGCATGATCAGCCACGTGATCAGTGCATGATCAGCCACGTGATCAGTGCATGATAGCCACGTGATCAGTGCATGATCAGTCACGTGATCAGTGCATGATCAGTCACGTGATCAGTGCATGATCAGCCACGTGATCAGTGCATGATCAGTCACGTGATGGGTGTATGATCAGTCACGTGACCAGTACATGGTAGCTACGTGATCATTGCATGATCAGCCACGTGATAGTGCATGATAGCCACGTGATCAGTGCATGATCAGTCACGTGATCAGTGCATGATCAGTCACGTGACCAGTACATGGTACCTGCGTGATCATGCATGATCAGCCACGTGATCAGTGCATGATAGCCACGTGATCAGTGCATGATCAGTCACGTGATCAGTGCATGATCAGTCACGTGATCAGTGCATGATCAGTCACGTGATCAGTGCATGATCAGTCACGTGATCAGTGCATGATCAGCCACGTGATCAGTGCATGATAGCCACGTGATCAGTGCATGATCAGCCACGTGATCAGTGCATGATCAGTCACGTGATCAGTGCATGATCAGTCACGTGATCAGTGCATGATCAGCCACGTGATCAGTGCATGATCAGTCATGTGATCAGTGCATGATAGCCCGTGATCAGTGCATGATCAGTCACGTGATCAGTGCATGATCAGCCACGTGATCAGTGCATGATAGCCACGTGATCAGTGCATGATCAGTCACGTGATCAGTGCATGATCAGTCACGTGATCAGTGTGTGATCAGCCACGTGAACAGTGCATGCTCAGTCACGTGATCAGGGCCTGCTGAGCTGCGTGATTACTGTCTGCTCATCTGCTTGACAATTGCCAGCTGAGCTGCACGATTCCTGCCTGTCATCTGCTTGACAATTGCCACCTGTGCTGCGTAATTCCTGCCTGCTCATCTACTTGATTATTGCCAGCTGAGCAGCATGATTTCTCAGAGCTGAGTTCCATGATTATAGCCTGCTGACTGATTCCTGCCTACTCAGCTCTTTGTTCATTGCCTCCAGAGGCACATGATCAGTGTATGACACCAAACATGATCAGCACATGATCAGTCACATGATCAGTGCATGATCAGCCACGTGATCAGTGCATGATCAATTGTGATCAGTGCATGATCAGTCATGTGATCAGTACATGGTAGCTGCGTGATCAGTGCATGATCAGCCACGTGATCAGTGCATGATAGCCACGTGATCAGTGCATGATCAGTCACGTGATCAGTGCATGATCAGTCACGTGATCAGTGCATGATCAGTCACGTGATCAGTGCATGATAGCTACGTGATCAGTGCATGATCAGCCACGTGATCAGTGCATGATAGCCACGTGATCAGTGCATGATCAGTCACGTGATCAGTGTGATCAGTCACGTGATCAGTGCATGATAGCCACGTGATCAGTGCATGATAGCCACGTGATCAGTGCATGATCAGTCACGTGATCAGTGCATGATCAGTCACGTGATCAGTGCATGATCAGTCACGTGATCAGTGCATGATAGCCACGTGATCAGTGCATGATCAGCCACGTGATCAGTGCATGATCAGCCACGTGATCAGTGCATGATCAGCCACGTGATCAGTGCATGATCAGCCACGTGATCAGTGCATGATCAGCCACGTGATCAGTGCATGATCAGTCACGTGATCAGTACATGATCAGTCACGTGAACAGTGCATGATCATTTACGTGATCAGTGCATGATCAGTCACGTGACCAGTATATGGTAGCTACGTGATCATTCCATGACGAGCCACGTGATCAGTGCATGATAGCCACGTGATGTGTGCATGATCAGTTACGTGAGCAGTGTATGATCAGCCACGTGATCAGTGCATGATATGTCACGTGACAGGTGTGATCAGCCACGTGAACAGTGCATGTTCAGCCACGTGATCAGTGCATGATAGCCACGTGATCAGTGCATGATCAGTTACGTGAGCAGTGTATGATCAGCCACGTGATCAGTGCATGGTCAGACACGTGAACAGTGTATGATCAGCCACGTGATCAGTGCATGATATCCAAGTGATCAGTGCATGATCATCACGTGATCAGTGTATGATCAGCCACGTGAACAGTGCATGCTCAGTCACGTGATCAGGGCCTGCTGAGCTGCGTGATTACTGTCTGCTCATCTGCTTGACAATTGCCAGCTGAGCTGCACGATTCCTGCCTGTCATCTGCTTGACAATTGCCAGCTGTGCTGCGTAATTCCTGCCTGCTCAGCTGCTTGATTATTGCCAGCTGAGCAGCATGATTCCTCACAGCTGAGTTCCATGATTATTGCCTGCTGACTGTTTGATTCGTGCCTACTCAGCTCTTTGTTTATTGCCTCCAGAGGCACATGATCAGTGTATGATAGCAAACATGATCAGCGCATGATCAGTCACATGATCAGCGCCATTAAGTCACGTGATCACTACATGATAGTCATGTGATCAGTCCATGCTCAGTCACGGTATCAGTGCATGATCAGCCACGTGATCAGTGCATGATCTGTCACATGATTAGTGTATGATCATCCACGTGATCAGTGCATGGGCAGTCATGTGATCAGTGCATGATATAGACGTGATCAGTGCATGATCAGTCTCGTGATCAGTGCATGATAGCCACGTGATCAGTGCATGATCAGTCACCTGATGGGTGTATGATCATTCACGTGACCAGTACATGGTAGCTACGTGATCATTGCATGATCAGCCACGTGAGCAGTGCATGATAGCCACGTGATCAGTGCATGATCAGTCACGTGATCAGTGCATGATCAGTCACGTGATCAGTGCATGATCAGCCACGTGATCAGTGCATGATCAGCCACGTGATCAGTGCATGATCAGCCACGTGATCAGTGCATGATAGCCACGTGATCAGTGCATGATCAGTCACGTGATCAGTGCATGATCAGTCACGTGATCAGTGCATGATCAGCACGTGATCAGTGCATGATCAGCCACGTGATCAGTGCATGATAGCCACGTGATCAGTGCATGATCAGTCACGTGATCAGTGCATGATCAGTCACGTGATCAGTGCATGATCAGCCACGTGATCAGTGCATGATCAGCCACGTGATCAGTGCATGATCAGCCACGTGATCAGTGCATGATCAGTCACGTGATCAGTGCATGATCAGTCACGTGATCAGTGTGTGATCAGCCACGTGAACAGTGCATGCTCAGTCACGTGATCAGGGCCTGCTGAGCTGCGTGATTACTGTCTGCTCATCTGCTTGACAATTGCCAGCTGAGCTGCATGATTCCTGCCTGTCATCTGCTTGACAATTGCCAGCTGTGCTGCGTAATTCCTGCCTGCTCATCTGCTTGATTATTGCCAGCTGAGCAGCATGATTTCTCAGAGCTGAGTTCCATGATTATAGCCTGCTGACTGATTCCTGCCTACTCAGCTCTTTGTTCATTGCCTCCAGAGGCACATGATCAGTGTATGACACCAAACATGATCAGCGCATGATCAGTCACATGATCAGTGCATGATAAGCCACGTGATCAGTGCATGATCAGTTATGTGATCAGTGCATGATCAGTCACGTGATCAGTGCATGGTAGCTGCGTGATCAGTGCATGATCAGCCACGTGATCAGTGCATGATAGCCACGTGATCAGTGCATGATCAGTCACGTGATCAGTGCATGATCAGTCACGTGATCAGTGCATGATCAGTCACGTGATCAGTGCATGATCAGTCACGTGATCAGTGCATGATCAGTCACGTGATCAGTGCATGGTAGCTGCGTGATCAGTGCATGATCAGCCACGTGATCAGTGCATGATAGCCACGTGATCAGTGCATGATCAGCCACGTGATCAGTGCATGATCAGTCACGTGACCAGTGCATGGTAGCTACGTGATCAGTGCATGATCAGCCACGTGATCAGTGCATGATAGCCACGTGATCAGTGCATGATCAGCCACGTGATCAGTGCATGATCAGTCACGTGATCAGTGCATGATCAGCCACGTGATCAGTGCATGATAGCCACGTGATCAGTGCATGATCAGCCACGTGATCAGTGCATGATAGCCACGTGATCAGTGCATGATCAGTCACGTGATCATGTGTGATCAGCCACGTGATCAGTGCATGATCAGCCACGTGATCAGTGCATGATCAATTCACGTGATCAGTGCATGATCAGTCACGTGATCAGTACATGGTAGCTACGTGATCAGTGCATGATCAGCCACGTGATCAGTGCATGATAGCCACGTGATCAGTGCATGATCAGTCACGTGATCAGTGCATGATCAGTCACGTGATCAGTGCATGATCAGCCACGTGATCAGTGCATGATCAGTCACGTGACCAGTGCATGGTTGCTACGTGATCAGTGCATGATCAGCCACGTGATCAGTGCATGATAGCCACGTGATCAGTGCATGATCAGCCACGTGATCAGTGCATGATCAGTCACGTGATCAGTGCATGATCAGCCACGTGATCAGTGCATGATCAATTACGTGATCAGTGCATGATCAGTCACGTGACCAGTATATGGTAGCTACGTGATCATTCCATGACAGCCACGTGAGCAGTGCATGATAGCCACGTGATGTGTGCATGATCAGTTACGTGAGCAGAGTATGATCAGCCACGTGATCAGTGCATGAGTGCCACGTGATCAGTGCATGATATGTCACGTGACAGGTGTGTGATCAGCCACGTGATCAGTGCATGTTCAGCCACGTGATCAGTGCATGATAGCCACGTGATCAGTGCATGATCAGTTACGTGAGCAGTGTATGATCAGCCACGTGATCAGTGCATGGTCAGACACGTGAACAGTGTATGATCAGCCACGTGATCAGTGCATGATATCCAAGTGATCAGTGCATGATCATCACGTGATCAGTGTATGATCAGCCACGTGAACAGTGCATGCTCAGTCACGTGATCAGGGCCTGCTGAGCTGCGTGATTACTGTCTGCTCATCTGCTTGACAATTGCCAGCTGAGCTGCACGATTCCTGCCTGTCATCTGCTTGACAATTGCCAGCTGTGCTGCGTAATTCCTGCCTGCTCAGCTGCTTGATTATTGCCAGCTGAGCAGCATGATTCCTCACAGCTGAGTTCCATGATTATTGCCTGCTGACTGTTTGATTCGTGCCTACTCAGCTCTTTGTTTATTGCCTCCAGAGGCACATGATCAGTGTATGATAGCAAACATGATCAGCGCATGATCAGTCACATGATCAGCGCCATTAAGTCACGTGATCACTACATGATAGTCATGTGATCAGTCCATGCTCAGTCACGGTATCAGTGCATGATCAGCCACGTGATCAGTGCATGATCAGTCATGTGATCAGTGCATGATATAGACGTGATCAGTGCATGATCAGTCACGTGATCAGTGCATGATAGCCACGTGATCAGTGCATGATCAGTCACCTGATGGGTGTATGATCATTCACGTGACCTGTACATGGTAGCTACATGATCATTGCATGATCAGCCACGTGAGTAGTGCATGATAGCCACGTGATCAGTGCATGATCAGTCACGTGATCAGTGCATGATCAGTCATGTGACCAGTACATGGTAGCTGCGTGATCATGCATGATCAGCCACGTGATCAGTGCATGATAGCCACGTGATCAGTGCATGATCAGACACGTGATCAGTGCATGATCAGTCACGTGATCAGTGCATGATCAGCCACGTGATCAGTGCATGATCAGTCACGTGATCAGTGCATGATCAGCCACGTGATCAGTGCATGATCAGCCACGTGATCAGTGCATGATCAATTACGTGATCAGTGCATGATCAGTCACGTGACCAGTACATGGTAGCCACGTGATCAGTGCATGATCAGCCACGTGATCAGTGCATGATCAGCCACGTGATCAGTGCATGATCAGTCACGTGATCAGTGCATGATCATTTACGTGATCTGTGCATGATCAGTCACGTGACCAGTATATGGTAGCTACGTGATCATTCCATGACGAGCCACGTGAGCAGTGCATGATAGCCACGTGATGTGTGCATGATCAGTTACGTGAGCAGAGTATGATCAGCCACGTGATCAGTGCATGAGTGCCACGTGATCAGTGCATGATATGTCACGTGACAGGTGTGTGATCAGCCACGTGAACAGTGCATGTTCAGCCACGTGATCAGTGCATGATAGCCACGTGATCAGTGCATGATCAGTTACGTGAGCAGTGTATGATCAGCCACGTGATCAGTGCATGGTCAGACACGTGAACAGTGTATGATCAGCCACGTGATCAGTGCATGATATCCAAGTGATCAGTGCATGATCATCACGTGATCAGTGTATGATCAGCCACGTGAACAGTGCATGCTCAGTCACGTGATCAGGGCCTGCTGAGCTGCGTGATTACTGTCTGCTCATCTGCTTGACAATTGCCAGCTGAGCTGCACGATTCCTGCCTGTCATCTGCTTGACAATTGCCAGCTGTGCTGCGTAATTCCTGCCTGCTCAGCTGCTTGATTATTGCCAGCTGAGCAGCATGATTCCTCACAGCTGAGTTCCATGATTATTGCCTGCTGACTGTTTGATTCGTGCCTACTCAGCTCTTTGTTTATTGCCTCCAGAGGCACATGATCAGTGTATGATAGCAAACATGATCAGCGCATGATCAGTCACATGATCAGCGCCATTAAGTCACGTGATCACTACATGATAGTCATGTGATCAGTCCATGCTCAGTCACGGTATCAGTGCATGATCAGCCACGTGATCAGTGCATGATCAGCCACGTGATCAGTGCATGATAGCCACGTGATCAGTGCATGATCAGTCACGTGATCAGTGCATGATCAGGCACGTGATCAGTGCATGATCAGCCACGTGATCAGTGCATGATAGCCACGTGATCAGTGCATGATCAGTCACCTGATGGGTGTATGATCAGTCACGTGACCAGTACATGGTAGCTACATGATCATTGCATGATCAGCCACGTGAGTAGTGCATGATAGCCACGTGATCAGTGCATGATCAGTCACGTGATCAGTGCATGATCAGTCATGTGATCAGTGCATGATCAGGCACGTGATCAGTGCATGATCAGCCACGTGATCAGTGCATGATAGCCACGTGATCAGTGCATGATCAGTCACGTGATCAGTGCATGATCAGTCACGTGATCAGTGCATGATCAGTCACGTGATCAGTGCATGATAGCTACGTGATCAGTGCATGATCAGCCACGTGATCAGTGCATGATAGCCACGTGATCAGTGCATGATAGCCACGTGATCAGTGCATGATCAGTCATGTGATCGTGTGTGATCAGCCACGTGATCAGTGCATGATATCCACGTGATCAGTGCATGACAGCCACGTGATCAGTGCATGAGAGCCACGTGATCAGTGCATGATCAGTCACGTGATCATGTGTGATCAGCCACGTGATCAGTGCATGATGAGCCACGTGATCAGTGCATGATCAGTCACGTGATCAGTGCATGGTTGCTACGTGATCAGTGCATGATCAGCCACGTGAGCAGTGCATGATAGCCACGTGATCAGTGCATGATCAGTCACGTGATCAGTACATGATCAGTCACGTGAACAGTGCATGATCATTTACGTGATCTGTGCATGATCAGTCACGTGACCAGTATATGGTAGCTACGTGATCATTCCATGACGAGCCACGTGAGCAGTGCATGATAGCCACGTGATGTGTGCATGATCAGTTACGTGAGCAGAGTATGATCAGCCACGTGATCAGTGCATGAGTGCCACGTGATCAGTGCATGATATGTCACGTGACAGGTGTGTGATCAGCCACGTGAACAGTGCATGTTCAGCCACGTGATCAGTGCATGATAGCCACGTGATCAGTGCATGATCAGTTACGTGAGCAGTGTATGATCAGCCACGTGATCAGTGCATGGTCAGACACGTGAACAGTGTATGATCAGCCACGTGATCAGTGCATGATATCCAAGTGATCAGTGCATGATCATCACGTGATCAGTGTATGATCAGCCACGTGAACAGTGCATGCTCAGTCACGTGATCAGGGCCTGCTGAGCTGCGTGATTACTGTCTGCTCATCTGCTTGACAATTGCCAGCTGAGCTGCACGATTCCTGCCTGTCATCTGCTTGACAATTGCCAGCTGTGCTGCGTAATTCCTGCCTGCTCAGCTGCTTGATTATTGCCAGCTGAGCAGCATGATTCCTCACAGCTGAGTTCCATGATTATTGCCTGCTGACTGTTTGATTCGTGCCTACTCAGCTCTTTGTTTATTGCCTCCAGAGGCACATGATCAGTGTATGATAGCAAACATGATCAGCGCATGATCAGTCACATGATCAGCGCCATTAAGTCACGTGATCACTACATGATAGTCATGTGATCAGTCCATGCTCAGTCACGGTATCAGTGCATGATCAGCCACGTGATCAGTGCATGATCAGCCACGTGATCAGTGCATGATCAGCCACGTGATCAGTGCATGATCAGTCACGTGATCAGTGCATGATCAGGCACGTGATCAGTGCATGATCAGCCACGTGATCAGTGCATGATAGCCACGTGATCAGTGCATGATCAGTCACCTGATGGGTGTATGATCAGTCACGTGACTGTACATGGTAGCTACATGATCATTGCATGATCAGCCACGTGATCAGTGCATGATCAGCCACGTGATCAGTGCATGATCAGTCACGTGATCAGTGCATGGTAGCTACGTGATCAGTGCATGATCAGCCACGTGATCAGTGCATGATAGCCACGTGATCAGTGCATGATCAGTCACGTGATCAGTGCATGATCAGTCACGTGATCAGTGCATGATCAGTCACGTGATCAGTGCATGATCAGTCACGTGATCAGTGCATGATCAGTCACGTGATCAGTGCATGATAGCTACGTGATCAGTGCATGATCAGCCACGTGATCAGTGCATGATAGCCACGTGATCAGTGCATGATCAGTCACATGATCAGTGCATGATCATCCACGTGATCAGTGCATGATCAGTCATGTGATCAGTGCATGATATAGACGTGATCAGTGCATGATCAGTCACGTGATCAGTGCATGATCAGCCACGTGATCAGTGCATGATAGCCACGTGATCAGTGCATGATAGCCAGTGATCAGTGCATGATCAGTCACGTGATCAGTGCATGATCAGCCACGTGATCAGTGCATGATAGCCACGTGATCAGTGCATGATCATCACGTGATCAGTGCATGATCAGTCACGTGATCAGTGCATGATCAGCCACGTGATCAGTGCATGATCAGCCACGTGATCAGTGCATGATCAGTCACGTGATCAGTGCATGATCAGTCACGTGATCAGTGCATGATCAGTCACGTGATCAGTGCATGATCAGCCACGTGATCAGTGCATGATAGCCACGTGATCAGTGCATGATCAGTCACGTGATCAGTGCATGATCAGTCACGTGATCAGTGCATGATCAGCCACGTGATCAGTGCATGATCAGCCACGTGATCAGTGCATGATCAGCCACGTGATCAGTGCATGATCAGCCACGTGATCAGTGCATGATCAGTCACGTGATCAGTACATGATCAGTCACGTGAACAGTGCATGATCATTTACGTGATCTGTGCATGATCAGTCACGTGACCAGTATATGGTAGCTACGTGATCATTCCATGACGAGCCACGTGAGCAGTGCATGATAGCCACGTGATGTGTGCATGATGAGTTACGTGAGCAGAGTATGATCAGCCACGTGATCAGTGCATGAGTGCCACGTGATCAGTGCATGATATGTCACGTGACAGGTGTGTGATCAGCCACGTGAACAGTGCATGTTCAGCCACGTGATCAGTGCATGATAGCCACGTGATCAGTGCATGATCAGTTACGTGAGCAGTGTATGATCAGCCACGTGATCAGTGCATGGTCAGACACGTGAACAGTGTATGATCAGCCACGTGATCAGTGCATGATATCCAAGTGATCAGTGCATGATCATCACGTGATCAGTGTATGATCAGCCACGTGAACAGTGCATGCTCAGTCACGTGATCAGGGCCTGCTGAGCTGCGTGATTACTGTCTGCTCATCTGCTTGACAATTGCCAGCTGAGCTGCACGATTCCTGCCTGTCATCTGCTTGACAATTGCCAGCTGTGCTGCGTAATTCCTGCCTGCTCAGCTGCTTGATTATTGCCAGCTGAGCAGCATGATTCCTCACAGCTGAGTTCCATGATTATTGCCTGCTGACTGTTTGATTCGTGCCTACTCAGCTCTTTGTTTATTGCCTCCAGAGGCACATGATCAGTGTATGATAGCAAACATGATCAGCGCATGATCAGTCACATGATCAGCGCCATTAAGTCACGTGATCACTACATGATAGTCATGTGATCAGTCCATGCTCAGTCACGGTATCAGTGCATGATCAGCCACGTGATCAGTGCATGATCTGTCACATGATTAGTGTATGATCATCCACGTGATCAGTGCATGGGCAGTCATGTGATCAGTGCATGATATAGACGTGATCAGTGCATGATCAGTCTCGTGATCAGTGCATGATAGCCACGTGATCAGTGCATGATCAGTCACCTGATGGGTGTATGATCATTCACGTGACCTGTACATGGTAGCTACATGATCATTGCATGATCAGCCACGTGAGTAGTGCATGATAGCCACGTGATCAGTGCATGATCAGTCACGTGATCAGTGCATGATCAGTCATGTGACCAGTACATGGTAGCTGCGTGATCATGCATGATCAGCCACGTGAGCAGTGCATGATAGCCACGTGATCAGTGCATGATCAGTCACGTGATCAGTGCATGATCAGTCACGTGATCAGTGCATGATCAGCCACGTGATCAGTGCATGATCAGGCACGTGATCAGTGCATGATCAGCCACGTGATCAGTGCATGATAGCCACGTGATCAGTGCATGATCAGTCACGTGATCAGTGCATGATCAGTCACGTGATCAGTGCATGATCAGCCACGTGATCAGTGCATGATCAGCCACGTGATCAGTGCATGATCAATTACGTGATCAGTGCATTATCAGTCACGTGACCAGTGCATGGTAGCTACGTGATCATTGCATGATCAGCCACGTGATCAGTGCATGATAGCCACGTGATCAGTGCATGATAGCCACGTGATCAGTGCATGATCAGTCACGTGATACGTGTGTGAACAGCCACGTGATCAGTGCATGATAGCCACGTGATCAGTGCATGATCAGCCACGTGATCAGTGCATGATCAGCCACGTGATCAGTGCATGATCAGTCACGTGATCAGTGCATGATCAGCCACGTGATCAGTGCATGATCAGCCACGTGATCAGTGCATGATCAGCCACGTGATCAGTGCATGATCAGCCACGTGATCAGTGCATGCTCAGTCACGTGATCAGGGCCTGCTGAGCTGCGTGATTACTGTCTGCTCATCTGCTTGACAATTGCCAGCTGAGCTGCATGATTCCTGCCTGTCATCTGCTTGACAATTGCCAGCTGTGCTGCGTAATTCCTGCCTGCTCAGCTGCTTGATTATTGCCAGCTGAGCATCATGATTCCTCACACCTGAGTTCCATGATTATTGCCTGCTGACTGTTTGATTCGTGCCTACTCAGCTCTTTGTTTATTGCCTCCAGAGGCAAATGATCAGTGTATGATAGCAAACATGATCAGCGCATGATCAGTCACATGATCAGCGCCATTAAGTCACGTGATCACTACATGATAGTCATGTGATCAGTCCATGCTCAGTCACGTGTCAGTGCATGATCAGCCACGTGATCAGTGCATGATCTGTCACATGATCAGTGTATGATCATCCACGTGATCAGTGCATGGGCAGTCATGTGATCAGTGCATGATATAGACGTGATCAGTGCATGATCAGTCACGTGATCAGTGCATGATCATTCACGTGACCTGTACATGGTAGCTACATGATCATTGCATGATCAGCCACGTGAGTAGTGCATGATAGCCACGTGATCAGTGCATGATCAGTCACGTGATCAGTGCATGATCAGTCATGTGACCAGTACATGGTAGCTGCGTGATCATGCATGATCAGCCACGTGATCAGTGCATGATAGCCACGTGATCAGTGCATGATCAGTCACGTGATCAGTGCATGATCAGTCACGTGATCAGTGCATGATCAGCCACGTGATCAGTGCATGATCAGGCACGTGATCAGTGCATGATCAGCCACGTGATCAGTGCATGATAGCCACGTGATCAGTGCATGATCAGTCACGTGATCAGTGCATGATCAGTCACGTGATCAGTGCATGATCAGCCACGTGATCAGTGCATGATAGCCACGTGATCAGTGCATGATCAGTCACGTGACAGTGCATGATCAGCCACGTGATCAGTGCATGATAGCCACGTGATCAGTGCATGATAGCCACGTGATCAGTGCATGATCAGTCACGTGATCAGTGCATGATCAGCCACGTGATCAGTGCATGATCAGTCACGTGATCAGTGCATGATCAGCCACGTGATCAGTGCATGATAGCCACGTGATCAGTGCATGATCAGTCACGTGATCAGTGCATGATAGCCACGTGATCAGTGCATGATAGCCACGTGATCAGTGCATGATCAGTCACGTGATCAGTGCATGATCAGTCACGTGATCAGTGCATGATCAGCCACGTGATCAGTGCATGATCAGTCATGTGATCAGTGCATGATAGCCCGTGATCAGTGCATGATCAGTCCCGTGATCAGTGCATGATCAGCCACGTGATCAGTGCATGATAGCCACGTGATCAGTGCATGATCAGTCACGTGATCAGTGCATGATCAGCCACGTGATCAGTGCATGATCAGCCACGTGATCAGTGCATGATATCACGTGATCAGTGCATGATCAGTCACGTGATCAGTGCATGATCAGCCACGTGATCAGTGCATGATCAGTCACGTGATCAGTGTGTGATCAGCCACGTGATCAGTGCATGCTCAGTCACGTGATCAGTGCCTGCTGAGCTGCGTGATTACTGTCTGCTCATCTGCTTGACAATTGCCACCTGTGCTGCGTAATTCCTGCCTGCTCATCTTGATTATTGCCAGCTGAGCAGCATGATTTCTCAGAGCTGAGTTCCATGATTATAGCCTGCTGACTGATTCGTGCCTACTCAGCTCTTTGTTCATTGCCTCCAGAGGCACATGATCAGTGTATGATACCAAACATGATCAGTGCATGATCAGTCACATGATCAGTGCATGATAAGCCACGTGATCAGTGCATGATCAGTCACGTGATCAGTGCATGATCAGTCACGTGATCAGTGCATGATAGCCACGTGATCAGTGCATGATCAGCCACGTGATCAGTGCATGATAGCCACGTGATCAGTGCATGATCAGTCACGTGATCAGTGCATGATCAGCCACGTGATCAGTGCATGATCAGCCACGTGATCAGTGCATGATCAGTCACGTGATCAGTGCATGATCAGTCACGTGATCAGTGTATGATCAGCCACGTGAACAGTGCATGCTCAGTCACGTGATCAGGGCCTGCTGAGCTGCGTGATTACTGTCTGCTCATCTGCTTGACAATTGCCAGCTGAGCTGCACGATTCCTGCCTGTCATCTGCTTGACAATTGCCACCTGTGCTGCATAATTCCTGCCTGCTCATCTGCTTGATTATTGCCAGCTGAGCAGCATGATTTCTCAGAGCTGAGTTCCATGATTATAGCCTGCTGACTGATTCCTGCCTACTCAGCTCTATGTTCATTGCCTCCAGAGGCACATGATCAGTGTATGATAGCCAAACATGATCAGTGCATGATCAGTCACATGATCAGTGCATGATAAGCCACGTGATCAGTGCATGATCAGTCACGTGATCAGTGCATGATCAGTCACGTGACAGTACATGGTAGCTGTATGATCAGTGCATGATCAGCCACGTGATCAGTGCATGATAGCCACGTGATCAGTGCATGATCAGTCACGTGATCAGTGCATGATCAGTCACGTGATCAGTGCATGATAGCCACGTGATCAGTGCATGATCAGTCACGTGATAGTGTGTGATCAGCCACGTGATCAGTGCATGATAGCCACGTGATCAGTGCATGATAGCCACGTGATCAGTGCATGATCAGTCACGTGATCAGTGCATGATCAGTCACGTGATACGTGTGTGATCAGCCACGTGATCAGTGCATGATCAGCCACGTGATCAGTGCATGATCAATTACGTGATCAGTGCATGATCAGTCACGTGACCAGTACATGGTTGCTACGTGATCAGTGCATGATCAGCCACGTGATCAGTGCATGATAGCCACGTGATCAGTGCATGATCAGTCACGTGATCAGTGCATGATCAGTCACGTGATCAGTGCATGATCATTTACGTGATCAGTGCATGATCAGTCACGTGACCAGTATATGGTAGCTACGTGATCATTGCATGACAGCCACGTGATCAGTGCATGATAGCCACGTGATGTGTGCATGATCAGTTACGTGATCAGTGTATGATCAGCCACGTGATCAGTGCATGAGTGCCACGTGATCAGTGCATGATATGTCACGTGACAGTGTGTGATCAGCCACGTGATCAGTGCATGATCAGCCACGTGATCAGTGCATGATCAGCCACGTGATCAGTGCATGATCAGTCACGTGATCAGTGTATGATCAGCCACGTGATCAGTGCATGATCAGCCACGTGATCAGTGCATGATCAGTCACGTGATCAGTGCATGATCAGTCACGTGATCAGTGCATGATCAGCCACGTGATCAGTGCATGATCAGTCACGTGATCAGTGCATGATCAGCCACGTGATCAGTGCATGATAGCCACGTGATCAGTGCATGATCAGTCACGTGATCAGTGCATGATCAGCCACGTGATCAGTGCATGATCAGTCACGTGATCAGTGCATGATATAGACGTGATCAGTGCATGATCAGTCACGTGATCAGTGCATGATAGCCACGTGATCAGTGCATGATCAGTCACGTGATCAGTGCATGATCAGTCACGTGACCAGTACATGGTAGCTACATGATCAGTGCATGATCAGCCACGTGATCAGTGCATGATAGCCACGTGATCAGTGCATGATCAGTCACGTGATCAGTGCATGATCAGTCATGTGATCAGTGCATGGTAGCTGCGTGATCATGCATGATCAGCCACGTGATCAGTGCATGATAGCCACGTGATCAGTGCATGATCAGTCACGTGATCAGTGCATGATCAGTCACGTGATCAGTGCATGATCAGCCACGTGATCAGTGCATGATCAGTCACGTGATCAGTGCATGATCAGCCACGTGATCAGTGCATGATAGCCACGTGATCAGTGCATGATCAGTCACGTGATCAGTGCATGATCAGTCACGTGATCAGTGCATGATCAGCCACGTGATCAGTGCATGATCAGCCACGTGATCAGTGCATGATCAGTTACGTGATCAGTGCATGATCAGTCACGTGACCAGTACATGTAGCTACGTGATCATTGCATGATCAGCCACGTGATCAGTGCATGATAGCCACGTGATCAGTGCATGATCAGCCACGTGATCAGTGCATGATCAGTCACGTGATCAGTGCATGTGAGTCATGTGATCAGTGCATGATAGCCCGTGATCAGTGCATGATCAGTCCCGTGATCAGTGCATGATCAGCCACGTGATCAGTGCATGATCAGCCACGTGATCAGTGCATGATCAGTCACGTGATCAGTGCATGATCATCACGTGATCAGTGTATGATCAGCCACGTGAACAGTGCATGCTCAGTCACGTGATCAGGGCCTGCTGAGCTGCGTGATTACTGTCTGCTCATCTGCTTGACAATTGCCAGCTGAGCTGCACGATTCCTGCCTGTCATCTGCTTGACAATTGCCACCTGTGCTGCGTAATTCCTGCCTGCTCATCTGCTTGATTATTGCCAGCTGAGCAGCATGATTTCTCAGAGCTGAGTTCCATGATTATAGCCTGCTGACTGATTCCTGCCTACTCAGCTCTTTGTTCATTGCCTCCAGAGGCACATGATCAGTGTATGACACCAAACATGATCAGTGCATGATCAGTCACATGATCAGTGCATGATAAGCCACGTGATCAGTGCATGATCAGTCATGTGATCAGTGCATGATCAGTCACGTGATCAGTGCATGGTAGCTGCGTGATCAGTGCATGATCAGCCACGTGATCAGTGCATGATAGCCACGTGATCAGTGCATGATCAGTCACGTGATCAGTGCATGATCAGTCACGTGATCAGTGCATGATCAGTCACGTGATCAGTGCATGATCAGTCACGTGATCAGTGCATGATCAGTCACGTGATCAGTGCATGATAGCTACGTGATCATTGCATGATCAGCCACGTGATCAGTGCATGATAGCCACGTGATCAGTGCATGATAGCCACGTGATCAGTGCATGATCAGTCACGTGATCGTGTGTGATCAGCCACGTGATCAGTGCATGTGATCCACGTGATCAGTGCATGATAGCCACGTGATCAGTGCATGATCAGTCACGTGATCAGTGCATGATCAGTCACGTGATCGTGTGTGATCAGCCACGTGATCAGTGCATGATCAGCCACGTGATCAGTGCATGATCAGTCACGTGATCAGTGCATGATCAGTCACGTGATCAGTGCATGATAGCTACGTGATCAGTGCATGATCAGCCACGTGATCAGTGCATGATCAGTCACGTGATCAGTGCATGATCAGCCACGTGATCAGTGCATGATAGCCACGTGATCAGTGCATGATCAGCCACGTGATCAGTGCATGATAGCCACGTGATCAGTGCATGATCAGTCACGTGATCATGTGTGATCAGCCACGTGATCAGTGCATGATCAGCCACGTGATCAGTGCATGATCAATCACGTGATCAGTGCATGATCAGTCACGTGATCAGTACATGGTAGCTACGTGATCAGTGCATGATCAGCCACGTGATCAGTGCATGATAGCCACGTGATCAGTGCATGATCAGTCACGTGATCAGTGCATGATCAGTCACGTGATCAGTGCATGATCAGTTACGTGATCAGTGCATGATCAGTCACGTGACCAGTATATGTTGCTACGTGATCAGTGCATGATCAGCCACGTGATCAGTGCATGATAGCCACGTGATCAGTGCATGATCAGCCACGTGATCAGTGCATGATCAGTCACGTGATCAGTGCATGATCAGCCACGTGATCAGTGCATGATCAGTCACGTGATCAGTGCATGATCAGCCACGTGATCAGTGCATGATCAGCCACGTGATCAGTGCATGATAGCCACGTGATCAGTGCATGATCAGTCACGTGATCAGTGCATGATCAGTCACGTGATCAGTGCATGATCAGCCACGTGATCAGTGCATGATCAGCCACGTGATCAGTGCATGATCAGTCACGTGATCAGTACATGATCAGTCACGTGAACAGTGCATGATCATTTACGTGATCAGTGCATGATCAGTCACGTGACCAGTATATGGTTGCTACGTGATCATTCCATGACGAGCCACGTGAGCAGTGCATGATAGCCACGTGATGTGTGCATGAGTTACGTGATCAGAGTATGATCAGCCACGTGATCAGTGCATGAGTGCCACGTGATCAGTGCATGATATGTCACGTGACAGGTGTGTGATCAGCCACGTGAACAGTGCATGTTCAGCCACGTGATCAGTGCATGATAGCCACGTGATCAGTGCATGATCAGTTACGTGAGCAGTGTATGATCAGCCACGTGATCAGTGCATGGTCAGACACGTGAACAGTGTATGATCAGCCACGTGATCAGTGCATGATATCCAAGTGATCAGTGCATGATCATCACGTGATCAGTGTATGATCAGCCACGTGAACAGTGCATGCTCAGTCACGTGATCTGGGCCTGCTGAGCTGCGTGATTACTGTCTGCTCATCTGCTTGACAATTGCCAGCTGAGCTGCACGATTCCTGCCTGTCATCTGCTTGACAATTGCCAGCTGTGCTGCGTAATTCCTGCCTGCTCAGCTGCTTGATTATTGCCAGCTGAGCAGCATGATTCCTCACAGCTGAGTTCCATGATTATTGCCTGCTGACTGTTTGATTCGTGCCTACTCAGCTCTTTGTTTATTGCCTCCAGAGGCACATGATCAGTGTATGATAGCAAACATGATCAGCGCATGATCAGTCACATGATCAGCGCCATTAAGTCACGTGATCACTACATGATAGTCATGTGATCAGTCCATGCTCAGTCACGGTATCAGTGCATGATCAGCCACGTGATCAGTGCATGATCTGTCACATGATTAGTGTATGATCATCCACGTGATCAGTGCATGGGCAGTCATGTGATCAGTGCATGATATAGACGTGATCAGTGCATGATCAGTCTCGTGATCAGTGCATGATAGCCACGTGATCAGTGCATGATCAGTCACCTGATGGGTGTATGATCATTCACGTGACCTGTACATGGTAGCTACATGATCATTGCATGATCAGCCACGTGAGTAGTGCATGATAGCCACGTGATCACTGCATGATCAGTCACGTGATCAGTGCATGATCAGTCATGTGACCAGTACATGGTAGCTGCGTGATCATGGCATGATCAGCCACGTGAGCAGTGCATGATAGCCACGTGATCAGTGCATGATCAGACACGTGATCAGTGCATGATCAGTCACGTGATCAGTGCATGATCAGCCACGTGATCAGTGCATGATCAGTCACGTGATCAGTGCATGATCAGTCACGTGATCAGTGCATGATCAGCCACGTGATCAGTGCATGATCAGCCACGTGATCAGTGCATGATCAGTTACGTGATCAGTGCATGATCAGTCACGTGATCAGTGCATGTAGCTACGTGATCAGTGCATGATCAGCCACGTGATCAGTGCATGATAGCCACGTGATCAGTGCATGATAGCCACGTGATCAGTGCATGATCAGTCACGTGATCAGTGCATGATCAGTCACGTGATCAGTGCATGATCAGTCACGTGATCAGTGCATGATCAGTCACGTGACCAGTATATGGTTGCTACGTGATCATTGCATGACAGCCACGTGATCAGTGCATGATAGCCACGTGATCAGTGCATGATCAGTCACGTGATCAGTGCATGATCAGTCACGTGATCAGTGCATGATCAGCCACGTGATCAGTGCATGATCAGCACGTGATCAGTGCATGATCAGCCACGTGATCAGTGCATGATAGCCACGTGATCAGTGCATGATCAGTCACGTGATCAGTGCATGATCAGTCACGTGATCAGTGCATGATCAGTCACGTGATCAGTGCATGATCAGCCACGTGATCAGTGCATGATCAATCACGTGATCAGTGCATGATCAGTCACGTGACCAGTGCATGGTAGCTACGTGATCATTGCATGATCAGCCACGTGATCAGTGCATGATAGCCACGTGATCAGTGCATGATAGCCACGTGATCAGTGCATGATCAGTCACGTGATCAGTGCATGATCAGCCACGTGATCAGTGCATGATAGCCACGTGATCAGTGCATGATCAGCCACGTGATCAGTGCATGATCAGTCACGTGATCATGTGTGATCAGCCACGTGATCAGTGCATGATCAGCCACGTGATCAGTGCATGATCAACGTGATCAGTGCATGATCAGTCACGTGACCAGTACATGGTTGCTCCGTGATCAGTGCATGATCAGCCACGTGATCAGTGCATGATAGCCACGTGATCAGTGCATGATCAGTCACGTGATCAGTGCATGATCAGTCACGTGATCAGTGCATGATCATTTACGTGATCAGTGCATGATCAGTCACGTGACCAGTATATGGTAGCTACGTGATCATTGCATGATCAGCCACGTGATCAGTGCATGATAGCCACGTGATCAGTGCATGAGTCACGTGATCAGTGCATGATCAGCCACGTGATCAGTGCATGATGCCACGTGATCAGTGCATGATAGTCACGTGATCAGTGTGTGATCAGCCACGTGATCAGTGCATGATAGCCACGTGATCAGTGCATGATCAGTCACGTGATCATGTGTGATCAGCCACGTGATCAGTGCATGATCAGCCACGTGATCAGTGCATGATCAATTACGTGATCAGTGCATGATCAGTCACGTGACAGTACATGGTTGCTACGTGATCAGTGCATGATCAGCCACGTGAGCAGTGCATGATAGCCACGTGATCAGTGCATGATCAGTCACGTGATCAGTGCATGATCAGTCACGTGATCAGTGCATGATCATTCACGTGATCTGTGCATGATCAGTCACGTGACCAGTATATGGTAGCTACGTGATCATTGCATGACAGCCACGTGAGCAGTGCATGATAGCCACGTGATGTGTGCATGAGTTACGTGATCAGTGTATGATCAGCCACGTGATCAGTGCATGAGTGCCACGTGATCAGTGCATGATAGTCACGTGACAGTGTGTGATCAGCCACGTGATCAGTGCATGATCAGCCACGTGATCAGTGCATGATAGCCACGTGATCAGTGCATGATCAGTTACGTGATCAGTGCATGATCAGCCACGTGATCAGTGCATGATCAGACACGTGATCAGTGCATGATCAGCCACGTGATCAGTGCATGATAGCCACGTGATCAGTGCATGATAGCCACGTGATCAGTGCATGATCAGTCACGTGATCAGTGCATGATCAGCCACGTGATCAGTGCATGATAGCCACGTGATCAGTGCATGATAGCCACGTGATCAGTGCATGATCAGCCACGTGATCAGTGCATGATCAGTCACGTGATCAGTGTGATCAGCCACGTGATCAGTGCATGATCAGCCACGTGATCAGTGCATGATCAATTACGTGATCAGTGCATGATCAGTCACGTGATCAGTGCATGATAGCTACGTGATCATTGCATGATCAGCCACGTGATCAGTGCATGATAGCCACGTGATCAGTGCATGATCAGCCACGTGATCAGTGCATGATCAGCCACGTGATCAGTGCATGATCAGTCACGTGATCATGTGTGATCAGCCACGTGATCAGTGCATGATCAGCCACGTGATCAGTGCATGATCAATTACGTGATCAGTGCATGATCAGTCACGTGACAGTACATGGTAGCTACGTGATCAGTGCATGATCAGCCACGTGATCAGTGCATGATAGCCACGTGATCAGTGCATGATCAGTCACGTGATCAGTGCATGATCAGTCACGTGATCAGTGCATGATCATTCACGTGATCAGTGCATGATCAGTCACGTGACCAGTATATGGTAGCTACGTGATCATTGCATGACAGCCACGTGAGCAGTGCATGATAGCCACGTGATGTGTGCATGAGTCACGTGATCAGTGTATGATCAGCCACGTGATCAGTGCATGATGCCACGTGATCAGTGCATGATAGTCACGTGACAGTGTGTGATCAGCCACGTGATCAGTGCATGATCAGCCACGTGATCAGTGCATGATAGCCACGTGATCAGTGCATGATCAGTTACGTGATCAGTGCATGATCAGCCACGTGATCAGTGCATGATCAGACACGTGATCAGTGCATGATCAGCCACGTGATCAGTGCATGATAGCCACGTGATCAGTGCATGATCAGTCACGTGATCAGTGCATGATCAGCCACGTGATCAGTGCATGATCATTACGTGATCAGTGCATGATCAGTCACGTGATCAGTGCATGGTTGCTACGTGATCAGTGCATGATCAGCCACGTGATCAGTGCATGATAGCCACGTGATCAGTGCATGAGTCACGTGATCAGTGCATGATCAGCCACGTGATCAGTGCATGATGCCACGTGATCAGTGCATGATCAGTCACGTGATCAGTGCATGATCAGCCACGTGATCAGTGCATGATCAGCCACGTGATCAGTGCATGATAGCCACGTGATCAGTGCATGATCAGTCACGTGATCAGTGTATGATCAGCCACGTGAACAGTGCATGCTCAGTCACGTGATCTGGGCCTGCTGAGCTGCGTGATTACTGTCTGCTCATCTGCTTGACAATTGCCAGCTGAGCTGCACGATTCCTGCCTGTCATCTGCTTGACAATTGCCAGCTGTGCTGCGTAATTCCTGCCTGCTCAGCTGCTTGATTATTGCCAGCTGAGCAGCATGATTCCTCACACCTGAGTTCCATGATTATTGCCTGCTGACTGTTTGATTCGTGCCTACTCAGCTCTTTGTTTATTGCCTCCAGAGGCACATGATCAGTGTATGATAGCAAACATGATCAGCGCATGATCAGTCACATGATCAGCGCCATTAAGTCACGTGATCACTACATGATAGTCATGTGATCAGTCCATGCTCAGTCACGGTATCAGTGCATGATCAGCCACGTGATCAGTGCATGATCTGTCACATGATTAGTGTATGATCATCCACGTGATCAGTGCATGGGCAGTCATGTGATCAGTGCATGATATAGACGTGATCAGTGCATGATCAGTCACGTGATCAGTGCATGATCAGCCACGTGATCAGTGCATGATCGCCACGTGATCAGTGCATGATCAGTCACGTGATCAGTGCATGATCAGTCACGTGACCAGTACATGGTAGCTACGTGATCATGCATGATCAGCCACGTGATCAGTGCATGATAGCCACGTGATCAGTGCATGATCAGTCACGTGATCAGTGCATGATCAGTCACGTGATCAGTGCATGATCAGCCACGTGATCAGTGCATGATAGCCACGTGATCAGTGCATGATAGCCACGTGATCAGTGCATGATCAGTCACGTGATCATGTGTGATCAGCCACGTGATCAGTGCATGATCAGCCACGTGATCAGTGCATGATCAGTTACGTGATCAGTGCATGATCAGTCACGTGATCAGTGCATGGTAGCTACGTGATCAGTGCATGATCAGCCACGTGATCAGTGCATGATAGCCACGTGATCAGTGCATGATCAGTTACGTGATCAGTGCATGATCAGCCACGTGATCAGTGCATGGTCAGACACGTGATCAGTGCATGATCAGCCACGTGATCAGTGCATGATAGCCACGTGATCAGTGCATGATCATCACGTGATCAGTGCATGATCAGCCACGTGATCAGTGCATGATCAGTCACGTGATCAGTGCATGATGAGCTGCGTGATTACTGTCTGCTCATCTGCTTGACAATTGCCAGCTGAGCTGCATGATTCCTGCCTGTCATCTGCTTGACAATTGCCAGCTGAGCTGCACGATTCCTGCCTGTCATCTGCTTGACAATTGCCAGCTGTGCTGCATAATTCCTGCCTGCTCAGCTGCTTGATTATTGCCAGCTGAGCAGCATGATTCCTCACACCTGAGTTCCATGATTATTGCCTGCTGACTGTTTGATTCGTGCCTACTCAGCTCTTTGTTTATTGCCTCCAGAGGCACATGATCAGTGTATGATAGCAAACATGATCAGCGCATGATCAGTCACATGATCAGCGCCATTAAGTCACGTGATCACTACATGATAGTCATGTGATCAGTCCATGCTCAGTCACGGTATCAGTGCATGATCAGCCACGTGATCAGTGCATGATCTGTCACATGATTAGTGTATGATCATCCACGTGATCAGTGCATGGGCAGTCATGTGATCAGTGCATGATATAGACGTGATCAGTGCATGATCAGTCACGTGATCAGTGCATGATCAGCCACGTGATCAGTGCATGATCAGCCACGTGATCAGTGCATGATCAGTCACGTGATCAGTGCATGATCAGTCACGTGACCAGTACATGGTAGCTGCGTGATCATGGCATGATCAGCCACGTGATCAGTGCATGATAGCCACGTGATCAGTGCATGATCAGTCACGTGATCAGTGCATGATCAGTCACGTGATCAGTGCATGATCAGCCACGTGATCAGTGCATGATCAGCCACGTGATCAGTGCATGATAGCCACGTGATCAGTGCATGATCAGTCACGTGATCATGTGTGATCAGCCACGTGATCAGTGCATGATCAGCCACGTGATCAGTGCATGATCAATTACGTGATCAGTGCATGATCAGTCACGTGACCAGTACATGGTTGCTACGTGATCAGTGCATGATCAGCCACGTGATCAGTGCATGATAGCCACGTGATCAGTGCATGATCAGTTACGTGAGCAGTGTATGATCAGCCACGTGATCAGTGCATGGTCAGACACGTGAACAGTGTATGATCAGCCACGTGATCAGTGCATGATATCCAAGTGATCAGTGCATGATCATCACGTGATCAGTGTATGATCAGCCACGTGAACAGTGCATGCTCAGTCACGTGATCAGGGCCTGCTGAGCTGCGTGATTACTGTCTGCTCATCTGCTTGACAATTGCCAGCTGAGCTGCACGATTCCTGCCTGTCATCTGCTTGACAATTGCCAGCTGTGCTGCGTAATTCCTGCCTGCTCAGCTGCTTGATTATTGCCAGCTGAGCAGCATGATTCCTCACACCTGAGTTCCATGATTATTGCCTGCTGACTGTTTGATTCGTGCCTACTCAGCTCTTTGTTTATTGCCTCCAGAGGCACATGATCAGTGTATGATAGCAAACATGATCAGCGCATGATCAGTCACATGATCAGCGCCATTAAGTCACGTGATCACTACATGATAGTCATGTGATCAGTCCATGCTCAGTCACGGTATCAGTGCATGATCAGCCACGTGATCAGTGCATGATCTGTCACATGATTAGTGTATGATCATCCACGTGATCAGTGCATGGGCAGTCATGTGATCAGTGCATGATATAGACGTGATCAGTGCATGATCAGTCTCGTGATCAGTGCATGATAGCCACGTGATCAGTGCATGATCAGTCACCTGATGGGTGTATGATCATTCACGTGACCTGTACATGGTAGCTACGTGATCATTGCATGATCAGCCACGTGAGTAGTGCATGATAGCCACGTGATCAGTGCATGATCAGTCACGTGATCAGTGCATGATCAGTCACGTGATCAGTGCATGATCAGCCACGTGATCAGTGCATGATAGCCACGTGATCAGTGCATGATCAGTCACGTGATCAGTGCATGATCAGCCACGTGATCAGTGCATGATAGCCACGTGATCAGTGCATGATCAGCCACGTGATCAGTGCATGATAGCCACGTGATCAGTGCATGATCAGTCACGTGATCATGTGTGATCAGCCACGTGATCAGTGCATGATCAGCCACGTGATCAGTGCATGATCAATTACGTGATCAGTGCATGATCAGTCACGTGACCAGTACATGGTTGCTACGTGATCATTGCATGATCAGCCACGTGATCAGTGCATGATAGCCACGTGATCAGTGCATGATCAGTCACGTGATCAGTGCATGATCAGTCACGTGATCAGTGCATGATCATTTACGTGATCAGTGCATGATCAGTCACGTGACCAGTATATGGTAGCTACGTGATCATTGCATGACAGCCACGTGATCAGTGCATGATAGCCACGTGATGTGCATGAGTTACGTGATCAGTGTATGATCAGCCACGTGATCAGTGCATGAGTGCCACGTGATCAGTGCATGATAGTCACGTGACAGTGTGTGATCAGCCACGTGATCAGTGCATGATCAGCCACGTGATCAGTGCATGATAGCCACGTGATCAGTGCATGATCAGTTACGTGATCAGTGCATGATCAGCCACGTGATCAGTGCATGATCAGACACGTGATCAGTGCATGATCAGCCACGTGATCAGTGCATGATATCCACGTGATCAGTGCATGATCATCACGTGATCAGTGCATGATCAGCCACGTGATCAGTGCATGATCAGTCGTGATCAGTGCATGATCAGTCACGTGATCAGTGCATGATCAGTCACGTGATCAGTGCATGATAGCCACGTGATCAGTGCATGATCAGTCACGTGATCAGTGCATGATCAGTCACGTGACCAGTACATGGTAGCTACGTGATCATTGCATGATCAGCCACGTGATCAGTGCATGATAGCCACGTGATCAGTGCATGATCAGTCACGTGATCAGTGCATGATCAGTCACGTGATCAGTGCATGATACCTGCGTGATCATGCATGATCAGCCACGTGATCAGTGCATGATAGCCACGTGATCAGTGCATGATCAGCCACGTGATCAGTGCATGATCAGTCACGTGATCAGTGCATGATCAGTCACGTGATCAGTACATGGTAGCTGCGTGATCAGTGCATGATCAGCCACGTGATCAGTGCATGATAGCCACGTGATCAGTGCATGATCAGCCACGTGATCAGTGCATGATCAGTCACGTGATCAGTGCATGATCAGCCACGTGATCAGTGCATGATCAGCCACGTGATCAGTGCATGATCAGCCACGTGATCAGTGCATGATAGCCACGTGATCAGTGCATGATCAGTCACGTGATCAGTGCATGATCAGTCACGTGATCAGTGTGTGATCAGCCACGTGAACAGTGCATGCTCAGTCACGTGATCAGGGCCTGCTGAGCTGCGTGATTACTGTCTGCTCATCTGCTTGACAATTGCCAGCTGAGCTGCACGATTCCTGCCTGTCATCTGCTTGACAATTGCCAGCTGTGCTGCGTAATTCCTGCCTGCTCATCTGCTTGATTATTGCCAGCTGAGCAGCATGATTTCTCAGAGGTGAGTTCCATGATTATAGCCTGCTGACTGATTCCTGCCTACTCAGCTCTATGTTCATTGCCTCCAGAGGCACATGATCAGTGTATGACACCAAACATGATCAGTGCATGATCAGTCACATGATCAGTGCATGATAAGCCACGTGATCAGTGCATGATCAGTCATGTGATCAGTGCATGATCAGTCATGTGACAGTGCATGGTAGCTGCGTGATCAGTGCATGATCAGCCACGTGATCAGTGCATGATAGCCACGTGATCAGTGCATGATCAGTCACGTGATCAGTGCATGATCAGTCACGTGATCAGTGCATGATCAGTCACGTGATCAGTGCATGATCAATCACGTGATCAGTGCATGATCAGTCACGTGACCAGTGCATGGCAGCTCCGTGATCATTGCATGATCAGCCACGTGATCAGTGCATGATAGCCACGTGATCAGTGCATGATAGCCACGTGATCAGTGCATGATCAGTCACGTGATCGTGTGTGATCAGCCACGTGATCAGTGCATGATATCCACGTGATCAGTGCATGATAGCCACGTGATCAGTGCATGATCAGTCACGTGATCAGTGCATGATCAGTCACGTGATCAGTGTGATCAGCCACGTGATCAGTGCATGATGAGCCACGTGATCAGTGCATGATCAGCCACGTGATCAGTGCATGATCAGTCACGTGATCAGTGCATGATAGCTACGTGATCATTGCATGATCAGCCACGTGATCAGTGCATGATAGCCACGTGATCAGTGCATGATAGCCACGTGATCAGTGCATGAGAGCCACGTGATCAGTGCATGATCAGTCACGTGATACATGTGTGATCAGCCACGTGATCAGTGCATGATGAGCCACGTGATCAGTGCAGGATCAATTACGTGATCAGTGCATGATCAGTCACGTGACCAGTACATGGTTGCTACGTGATCATTGCATGATCAGCCACGTGAGCAGAGCATGATAGCCACGTGATCAGTGCATGATCAGTCACGTGATCAGTACATGATCAGTCACGTGAACAGTGCATGATCATTTACGTGATCTGTGCATGATCAGTCACGTGACCAGTATATGGTAGCTACGTGATCATTCCATGACGAGCCACGTGAGCAGTGCATGATAGCCACGTGATGTGTGCATGAGTTACGTGAGCAGAGTATGATCAGCCACGTGATCAGTGCATGAGTGCCACGTGATCAGTGCATGATATGTCACGTGACAGGTGTGTGATCAGCCACGTGAACAGTGCATGTTCAGCCACGTGATCAGTGCATGATAGCCACGTGATCAGTGCATGATCAGTTACGTGAGCAGTGTATGATCAGCCACGTGATCAGTGCATGGTCAGACACGTGAACAGTGTATGATCAGCCACGTGATCAGTGCATGATATCCAAGTGATCAGTGCATGATCATCACGTGATCAGTGTATGATCAGCCACGTGAACAGTGCATGCTCAGTCACGTGATCTGGGCCTGCTGAGCTGCGTGATTACTGTCTGCTCATCTGCTTGACAATTGCCAGCTGAGCTGCACGATTCCTGCCTGTCATCTGCTTGACAATTGCCAGCTGTGCTGCGTAATTCCTGCCTGCTCAGCTGCTTGATTATTGCCAGCTGAGCAGCATGATTCCTCACACCTGAGTTCCATGATTATTGCCTGCTGACTGTTTGATTCGTGCCTACTCAGCTCTTTGTTTATTGCCTCCAGAGGCACATGATCAGTGTATGATAGCAAACATGATCAGCGCATGATCAGTCACATGATCAGCGCCATTAAGTCACGTGATCACTACATGATAGTCATGTGATCAGTCCATGCTCAGTCACGGTATCAGTGCATGATCAGCCACGTGATCAGTGCATGATCTGTCACAAGATTAGTGTATGATCATCCACGTGATCAGTGCATGGGCAGTCATGTGATCAGTGCATGATATAGACGTGATCAGTGCATGATCAGTCTCGTGATCAGTGCATGATCAGCCACGTGATCAGTGCATGATCGCCAAGTGATCAGTGCATGATCAGTCACGTGATCAGTGCATGATCAGTCATGTGACCAGTACATGGTAGCTGCGTGATCATGGCATGATCAGCCACGTGAGCAGTGCATGATACCCACGTGATCAGTGCATGATCAGTCACGTGATCAGTGCATGATCAGTCACGTGATCAGTGCATGATCAGCCACGTGATCAGTGCATGATAGCCACGTGATCAGTGCATGATAGCCACGTGATCAGTGCATGATCAGTCACGTGATCATGTGTGATCAGCCACGTGATCAGTGCATGATCAGCCACGTGATCAGTGCATGATCAATTACGTGATCAGTGCATGATCAGTCACGTGATCAGTACATGGTTGCTACGTGATCGTGCATGATCAGCCACGTGATCAGTGCATGATAGCCACGTGATCAGTGCATGATCAGTCACGTGATCAGTGCATGATCAGCCACGTGATCAGTGCATGATCAGTCACGTGATCAGTGCATGATCAGCCACGTGATCAGTGCATGATATCCACGTGATCAGTGCATGATCAGCCACGTGATCAGTGCATGATAGCCACGTGATCAGTGCATGATCAGTCACGTGATCATGTGTGATCAGCCACGTGATCAGTGCATGATGAGCCACGTGATCAGTGCATGATCAATTACGTGATCAGTGCATGATCAGTCACGTGACCAGTACATGGTTGCTACGTGATCATTGCATGATCAGCCACGTGAGCAGTGCATGATAGCCACGTGATCAGTGCATGATCAGTCACGTGATCAGTGCATGATCAGTCACGTGATCAGTGCATGATCAGCCACGTGATCAGTGCATGATCAGCCACGTGATCAGTGCATGATCAGTCACGTGATCAGTGCATGATCAGTCACGTGATCAGTGCATGGTTGCTGCGTGATCATGCATGATCAGCCACGTGATCAGTGCATGATCAGCCACGTGATCAGTGCATGATCAGCCACGTGATCAGTGCATGATCAGTTACGTGAGCAGTGTATGATCAGCCACGTGATCAGTGCATGGTCAGACACGTGAACAGTGTATGATCAGCCACGTGATCAGTGCATGATATCCAAGTGATCAGTGCATGATCATCACGTGATCAGTGTATGATCAGCCACGTGAACAGTGCATGCTCAGTCACGTGATCTGGGCCTGCTGAGCTGCGTGATTACTGTCTGCTCATCTGCTTGACAATTGCCAGCTGAGCTGCACGATTCCTGCCTGTCATCTGCTTGACAATTGCCAGCTGTGCTGCGTAATTCCTGCCTGCTCAGCTGCTTGATTATTGCCAGCTGAGCAGCATGATTCCTCACACCTGAGTTCCATGATTATTGCCTGCTGACTGTTTGATTCGTGCCTACTCAGCTCTTTGTTTATTGCCTCCAGAGGCACATGATCAGTGTATGATAGCAAACATGATCAGCGCATGATCAGTCACATGATCAGCGCCATTAAGTCACGTGATCACTACATGATAGTCATGTGATCAGTCCATGCTCAGTCACGGTATCAGTGCATGATCAGCCACGTGATCAGTGCATGATCTGTCACAAGATTAGTGTATGATCATCCACGTGATCAGTGCATGGGCAGTCATGTGATCAGTGCATGATATAGACGTGATCAGTGCATGATCAGTCTCGTGATCAGTGCATGATAGCCACGTGATCAGTGCATGATCAGTCACCTGATGGGTGTATGATCATTCACGTGACCTGTACATGGTAGCTACGTGATCATTGCATGATCAGCCACGTGAGTAGTGCATGATAGCCACGTGATCACTGCATGATCAGCACGTGATCAGTGCATGATCAGTCACGTGATCAGTGCATGATCAGCCACGTGATCAGTGCATGATAGCCACGTGATCAGTGCATGATCAGTCACGTGATCAGTGCATGATCAGTCACGTGATCAGTGCATGATCAGCCACGTGATCAGTGCATGATCAGCCACATGATCAGTGCATGATCAATTACGTGATCAGTGCATGATCAGTCACGTGATCAGTGCATGATAGCTACGTGATCAGTGCATGATCAGCCACGTGATCAGTGCATGATCAGCCACGTGATCAGTGCATGATATCCACGTGATCAGTGCATGACAGCCACGTGATCAGTGCATGAGAGCCACGTGATCAGTGCATGATCAGTCACGTGATACATGTGTGATCAGCCACGTGATCAGTGCATGATGAGCCACGTGATCAGTGCATGATCAATTACGTGATCAGTGCATGATCAGTCACGTGACCAGTACATGGTTGCTACGTGATCATTGCATGATCAGCCACGTGAGCAGAGCATGATAGCCACGTGATCAGTGCATGATCAGTCACGTGATCAGTACATGATCAGTCACGTGATCAGTGCATGATCATTTACGTGATCTTTGCATGATCAGTCACGTGACCAGTATATGGTTGCTACGTGATCATTCCATGACGAGCCACGTGAGCAGTGCATGATAGCCACGTGATGTGTGCATGAGTTACGTGAGCAGAGTATGATCAGCCACGTGATCAGTGCATGAGTGCCACGTGATCAGTGCATGATATGTCACGTGACAGGTGTGTGATCAGCCACGTGAACAGTGCATGTTCAGCCACGTGATCAGTGCATGATAGCCACGTGATCAGTGCATGATCAGTTACGTGAGCAGTGTATGATCAGCCACGTGATCAGTGCATGATATCCAAGTGATCAGTGCATGATCATCACGTGATCAGTGTATGATCAGCCACGTGAACAGTGCATGCTCAGTCACGTGATCTGGGCCTGCTGAGCTGCGTGATTACTGTCTGCTCATCTGCTTGACAATTGCCAGCTGAGCTGCACGATTCCTGCCTGTCATCTGCTTGACAATTGCCAGCTGTGCTGCGTAATTCCTGCCTGCTCAGCTGCTTGATTATTGCCAGCTGAGCAGCATGATTCCTCACACCTGAGTTCCATGATTATTGCCTGCTGACTGTTTGATTCGTGCCTACTCAGCTCTTTGTTTATTGCCTCCAGAGGCACATGATCAGTGTATGATAGCAAACATGATCAGCGCATGATCAGTCACATGATCAGCGCCATTAAGTCACGTGATCACTACATGATAGTCATGTGATCAGTCCATGCTCAGTCACGGTATCAGTGCATGATCAGCCACGTGATCAGTGCATGATCTGTCACAAGATTAGTGTATGATCATCCACGTGATCAGTGCATGGGCAGTCATGTGATCAGTGCATGATATAGACGTGATCAGTGCATGATCAGTCTCGTGATCAGTGCATGATAGCCACGTGATCAGTGCATGATCAGTCACCTGATGGGTGTATGATCATTCACGTGACCTGTACATGGTAGCTACATGATCATTGCATGATCAGCCACGTGAGTAGTGCATGATAGCCACGTGATCACTGCATGATCAGTCACGTGATCAGTGCATGATCAGTCATGTGACCAGTACATGGTAGCTGCGTGATCATGGCATGATCAGCCACGTGAGCAGTGCATGATAGCCACGTGATCAGTGCATGATCAGACACGTGATCAGTGCATGATCAGTCACGTGATCAGTGCATGATCAGCCACGTGATCAGTGCATGATCAGGCACGTGATCAGTGTATGTCAGCCACGTGATCAGTGCATGATAGCCACGTGATCAGTGCATGATCAGTCACGTGATCAGTGCATGATCAGTCACGTGATCAGTGTGTGATCAGCCACGTGATCAGTGCATGATCAGTCACGTGATCAGGGCCTGCTGAGCTGCGTGATTACTGTCTGCTCATCTGCTTGACAATTGCCAGCTGAGCTGCACGATTCCTGCCTGTCAGCTGCTTGACAATTGCCACCTGTGCTGCGTAATTCCTGCCTGCTCATCTACTTGATTATTGCCAGCTCAGCAGCATGATTTCTCAGAGGTGAGTTATGATTATAGCCTGCTGACTGATTCCTGCCTACTCAGCTCTATGTTCATTGCCTCCATAGGCACATGATCAGTGTGTGACACCAAACATGATCAGCACATGATCAGTCACATGATCAGTGCATGATAAGCCACGTGATCAGTGCATGATCAATTATGTGATCAGTGCATGATCAGTCACGTGACAGTACATGGTAGCTGCGTGATCAGTGCATGATCAGCCACGTGATCAGTGCATGATAGCCACGTGATCAGTGCATGATCAGCCACGTGATCAGTGCATGATCAGTCACGTGATAGTGCATGATCAGCCACGTGATCAGTGCATGATATCCACGTGATCAGTGCATGATAGCCACGTGATCAGTGCATGATCATTCACGTGATCAGTGCATGATCAGTCACGTGATACAGTGTGATCAGCCACGTGATCAGTGCATGATGAGCCACGTGATCAGTGCATGATCAATCACGTGATCAGTGCATGATCAGTCACGTGATCAGTGCATGATAGCTACGTGATCATTGCATGATCAGCCACGTGATCAGTGCATGATAGCCACGTGATCAGTGCATGATCAGCCACGTGATCAGTGCATGATCAGCCACGTGATCAGTGCATGATCAGTCACGTGATCATGTGTGATCAGCCACGTGATCAGTGCATGATCAGCCACGTGATCAGTGCATGATCAATTACGTGATCAGTGCATGATCAGTCACGTGACAGTACATGGTTGCTACGTGATCAGTGCATGATCAGCCACGTGATCAGTGCATGATAGCCACGTGATCAGTGCATGATCAGTCACGTGATCAGTGCATGATCAGTCACGTGATCAGTGCATGATCATTGACGTGATCAGTGCATGATCAGTCACGTGACCAGTGCATGGTAGCTACGTGATCATTGCATGACAGCCACGTGATCAGTGCATGATAGCCACGTGATCAGTGCATGAGTCACGTGATCAGTGTATGATCAGCCACGTGATCAGTGCATGAGTGCCACGTGATCAGTGCATGATAGTCACGTGATCAGTGTGTGATCAGCCACGTGATCAGTGCATGATCAGCCACGTGATCAGTGCATGATAGCCACGTGATCAGTGCATGATCAGTTACGTGATCAGTGCATGATCAGCCACGTGATCAGTGCATGGTCAGACACGTGATCAGTGCATGATCAGCCACGTGATCAGTGCATGATAGCCACGTGATCAGTGCATGATCAGTCACGTGATCAGTGCATGATCAGCCACGTGATCAGTGCATGATCATTACGTGATCAGTGCATGATCAGTCACGTGACCAGTACATGGTTGCTACGTGATCATTGCATGATCAGCCACGTGAGCAGTGCATGATAGCCACGTGATGTGTGCATGAGTTACGTGAGCAGAGTATGATCAGCCACGTGATCAGTGCATGAGTGCCACGTGATCAGTGCATGATATGTCACGTGACAGGTGTGTGATCAGCCACGTGAACAGTGCATGTTCAGCCACGTGATCAGTGCATGATAGCCACGTGATCAGTGCATGATCAGTTACGTGAGCAGTGTATGATCAGCCACGTGATCAGTGCATGGTCAGACACGTGAACAGTGTATGATCAGCCACGTGATCAGTGCATGATATCCAAGTGATCAGTGCATGATCATCACGTGATCAGTGTATGATCAGCCACGTGAACAGTGCATGCTCAGTCACGTGATCTGGGCCTGCTGAGCTGCGTGATTACTGTCTGCTCATCTGCTTGACAATTGCCAGCTGAGCTGCACGATTCCTGCCTGTCATCTGCTTGACAATTGCCAGCTGTGCTGCGTAATTCCTGCCTGCTCAGCTGCTTGATTATTGCCAGCTGAGCAGCATGATTCCTCACACCTGAGTTCCATGATTATTGCCTGCTGACTGTTTGATTCGTGCCTACTCAGCTCTTTGTTTATTGCCTCCAGAGGCACATGATCAGTGTATGATAGCAAACATGATCAGCGCATGATCAGTCACATGATCAGCGCCATTAAGTCACGTGATCACTACATGATAGTCATGTGATCAGTCCATGCTCAGTCACGGTATCAGTGCATGATCAGCCACGTGATCAGTGCATGATCTGTCACAAGATTAGTGTATGATCATCCACGTGATCAGTGCATGGGCAGTCATGTGATCAGTGCATGATATAGACGTGATCAGTGCATGATCAGTCTCGTGATCAGTGCATGATCAGCCACGTGATCAGTGCATGATCGCCACGTGATCAGTGCATGATCAGTCACGTGATCAGTGCATGATCAGTCATGTGACCAGTACATGGTAGCTGCGTGATCATGGCATGATCAGCCACGTGAGCAGTGCATGATAGCCACGTGATCAGTGCATGATCAGTCACGTGATCAGTGCATGATCAGTCACGTGATCAGTGCATGATCAGCCACGTGATCAGTGCATGATAGCCACGTGATCAGTGCATGATAGCCACGTGATCAGTGCATGATCAGTCACGTGATCATGTGTGATCAGCCACGTGATCAGTGCATGATCAGCCACGTGATCAGTGCATGATCAATTACGTGATCAGTGCATGATCAGTCACGTGACCAGTACATGGTTGCTACGTGATCGTTGCATGATCAGCCACGTGATCAGTGCATGATAGCCACGTGATCAGTGCATGATCAGTCACGTGATCAGTGCATGATCAGCCACGTGATCAGTGCATGATCAGACACGTGATCAGTGCATGATCAGCCACGTGATCAGTGCATGATAGCCACGTGATCAGTGCATGATCATCACGTGATCAGTGCATGATCAGTCACGTGACCAGTGCATGATAGCTACGTGATCATTGCATGATCAGCCACGTGATCAGTGCATGATAGCCACGTGATCAGTGCATGATAGCCACGTGATCAGTGCATGATCAGTCATGTGATACGTGTGTGATCAGCCACGTGATCAGTGCATGATATCCACGTGATCAGTGCATGACAGCCACGTGATCAGTGCATGAGAGCCACGTGATCAGTGCATGATCAGTCACGTGATACATGTGTGATCAGCCACGTGATCAGTGCATGATGAGCCACGTGATCAGTGCATGATCAATTACGTGATCAGTGCATGATCAGTCACGTGACCAGTACATGGTTGCTACGTGATCGTGCATGATCAGCCACGTGAGCAGTGCATGATAGCCACGTGATCAGTGCATGATCAGTCACGTGATCAGTGCATGATCATTTACGTGATCTTTGCATGATCAGTCACGTGACCAGTATATGGTTGCTACGTGATCATTCCATGACGAGCCACGTGAGCAGTGCATGATAGCCACGTGATGTGTGCATGAGTTACGTGAGCAGAGTATGATCAGCCACGTGATCAGTGCATGAGTGCCACGTGATCAGTGCATGATATGTCACGTGACAGGTGTGTGATCAGCCACGTGAACAGTGCATGATCAGCCACGTGATCAGTGCATGATAGCCACGTGATCAGTGCATGATCAGTTACGTGAGCAGTGTATGATCAGCCACGTGATCAGTGCATGATATCCAAGTGATCAGTGCATGATCATCACGTGATCAGTGTATGATCAGCCACGTGAACAGTGCATGCTCAGTCACGTGATCTGGGCCTGCTGAGCTGCGTGATTACTGTCTGCTCATCTGCTTGACAATTGCCAGCTGAGCTGCACGATTCCTGCCTGTCATCTGCTTGACAATTGCCAGCTGTGCTGCGTAATTCCTGCCTGCTCAGCTGCTTGATTATTGCCAGCTGAGCAGCATGATTCCTCACACCTGAGTTCCATGATTATTGCCTGCTGACTGTTTGATTCGTGCCTACTCAGCTCTTTGTTTATTGCCTCCAGAGGCACATGATCAGTGTATGATAGCAAACATGATCAGCGCATGATCAGTCACATGATCAGCGCCATTAAGTCACGTGATCACTACATGATAGTCATGTGATCAGTCCATGCTCAGTCACGGTATCAGTGCATGATCAGCCACGTGATCAGTGCATGATCTGTCACAAGATTAGTGTATGATCATCCACGTGATCAGTGCACGGGCAGTCATGTGATCAGTGCATGATATAGACGTGAACAGTGCATGATCAGTCTCGTGATCAGTGCATGATAGCCACGTGATCAGTGCATGATCAGTCACCTGATGGGTGTATGATCATTCACGTGACCTGTACATGGTAGCTACATGATCATTGCATGATCAGCCACGTGAGTAGTGCATGATAGCCACGTGATCACTGCATGATCAGTCACGTGATCAGTGCATGATCAGTCATGTGACCAGTACATGGTAGCTGCGTGATCATGCGTGATCATGGCATGATCAGCCACGTGAGCAGTGCATGATAGCCACGTGATCAGTGCATGATCAGACACGAGATCAGTGCATGATCAGTCACGTGATCAGTGCATGATCAGCCACGTGATCAGTGCATGATCAGGCACGTGATCAGTGTATGTCAGCCACGTGATCAGTGCATGATAGCCACGTGATCAGTGCATGATCAGTCACGTGATCAGTGCATGATCAGTCACGTGATCAGTGTATGATCAGCCACGTGATCAGTGCATGCTCAGTCACGTGATCAGGGCCTGCTGAGCTGCGTGATTACTGTCTGCTCATCTGCTTGACAATTGCCAGCTGAGCTGCACGATTCCTGCCTGTCAGCTGCTTGACAATTGCCACCTGTGCTGCGTAATTCCTGCCTGCTCATCTACTTGATTATTGCCAGCTGAGCAGCATGATTTCTCAGAGGTGAGTTCCATGATTATAGCCTGCTGACTGATTCCTGCCTACTCAGCTCTATGTTCATTGCCTCCAGAGGCACATGATCAGTGTATGACACCAAACATGATCAGCACATGATCAGTCACATGATCAGTGCATGATAAGCCACGTGATCAGTGCATGATCAATTATGTGATCAGTGCATGATCAGTCATGTGACAGTACATGGTAGCTGCGTGATCATTGCATGATCAGCCACGTGATCAGTGCATGATAGCCACGTGATCAGTGCATGATCAGTCACGTGATCAGTGCATGATCAGTCACGTGATCAGTGCATGATCAGTCACGTGATCAGTGCATGATCAATTACGTGATCAGTGCATGATCAGTCACGTGACCAGTGCATGGCAGCTCCGTGATCAGTGCATGATCAGCCACGTGATCAGTGCATGATAGCCACGTGATCAGTGCATGATAGCCACGTGATCAGTGCATGATCAGTCACGTGATACGTGTGTGATCAGCCACGTGATCAGTGCATGATAGCCACGTGATCAGTGCATGATAGCCACGTGATCAGTGCATGATCAGTCACGTGATCAGTGCATGATCAGTCACGTGATCAGTGTGATCAGCCACGTGATCAGTGCATGATGAGCCATGTGATCAGTGCATGATCAATTACGTGATCAGTGCATGATCAGTCACATGATCAGTGCATGGCAGCTACGTGATCATTGCATGATCAGCCACGTGATCAGTGCATGATAGCCACGTGATCAGTGCATGATAGCCACGTGATCAGTGCATGAGAGCCACGTGATCAGTGCATGATCAGTCACGTGATACATGTGTGATCAGCCACGTGATCAGTGCATGATGAGCCACGTGATCAGTGCAGGATCAATTACGTGATCAGTGCATGATCAGTCACGTGACCAGTACATGGTTGCTACGTGATCATTGCATGATCAGCCACGTGAGCAGAGCATGATAGCCACGTGATCAGTGCATGATCAGTCACGTGATCAGTACATGATCAGTCACGTGAACAGTGCATGATCATTTACGTGATCTGTGCATGATCAGTCACGTGACCAGTATATGGTAGCTACGTGATCATTCCATGACAGCCACGTGAGCAGTGCATGATAGCCACGTGATGTGTGCATGAGTTACGTGAGCAGTGTATGATCAGCCACGTGATCAGTGCATGAGTGCCACGTGATCAGTGCATGATATGTCACGTGACAGGTGTGTGATCAGCCACGTGAACAGTGCATGTTCAGCCACGTGATCAGTGCATGATAGCCACGTGATCAGTGCATGATCAGTTACGTGAGCAGTGTATGATCAGCCACGTGATCAGTGCATGATATCCACATGATCAGTGCATGATCATCACGTGATCAGTGTATGATCAGCCACGTGAACAGTGCATGCTCAGTCACGTGATCTGGGCCTGCTGAGCTGCGTGATTACTGTCTGCTCATCTGCTTGACAATTGCCAGCTGAGCTGCACGATTCCTGCCTGTCATCTGCTTGACAATTGCCAGCTGTGCTGCGTAATTCCTGCCTGCTCAGCTGCTTGATTATTGCCAGCTGAGCAGCATGATTCCTCACAGCTGAGTTCCATGATTATTGCCTGCTGACTGTTTGATTCGTGCCTACTCAGCTCTTTGTTTATTGCCTCCAGAGGCACATGATCAGTGTATGATAGCAAACATGATCAGCGCATGATCAGTCACATGATCAGCGCCATTAAGTCACGTGATCACTACATGATAGTCATGTGATCAGTCCATGCTCAGTCACGGTATCAGTGCATGATCAGCCACGTGATCAGTGCATGATCTGTCACATGATTAGTGTATGATCATCCACGTGATCAGTGCATGGGCAGTCATGTGATCAGTGCATGATATAGACGTGATCAGTGCATGATCAGTCTCGTGATCAGTGCATGATCAGCCACGTGATAGTGCATGATCGCCACGTGATCAGTGCATGATCAGTCACGTGATCAGTGCATGATCAGTCACGTGACCAGTACATGGTAGCTACGTGATCATGGCATGATCAGCCACGTGAGCAGTGCATGATAGCCACGTGATCAGTGCATGATCAGTCACGTGATCAGTGCATGATCAGTCACGTGATCAGTGCATGATCAGCCACGTGATCAGTGCATGATCAGCCACGTGATCAGTGCATGAGAGCCACGTGATCAGTGCATGATCAGTCACGTGATCATGTGTGATCAGCCACGTGATCAGTGCATGATGAGCCACGTGATCAGTGCATGATCAATTACGTGATCAGTGCATGATCAGTCACGTGACCAGTACATGGTTGCTACGTGATCAGTGCATGATCAGCCACGTGATCAGTGCATGATAGCCACGTGATCAGTGCATGATCAGTTACGTGAGCAGTGTATGATCAGCCACGTGATCAGTGCATGGTCAGACACGTGAACAGTGTATGATCAGCCACGTGATCAGTGCATGATATCCAAGTGATCAGTGCATGATCATCACGTGATCAGTGTATGATCAGCCACGTGAACAGTGCATGCTCAGTCACGTGATCTGGGCCTGCTGAGCTGCGTGATTACTGTCTGCTCATCTGCTTGACAATTGCCAGCTGAGCTGCACGATTCCTGCCTGTCATCTGCTTGACAATTGCCAGCTGTGCTGCGTAATTCCTGCCTGCTCAGCTGCTTGATTATTGCCAGCTGAGCAGCATGATTCCTCACACCTGAGTTCCATGATTATTGCCTGCTGACTGTTTGATTCGTGCCTACTCAGCTCTTTGTTTATTGCCTCCAGAGGCACATGATCAGTGTATGATAGCAAACATGATCAGCGCATGATCAGTCACATGATCAGCGCCATTAAGTCACGTGATCACTACATGATAGTCATGTGATCAGTCCATGCTCAGTCACGGTATCAGTGCATGATCAGCCACGTGATCAGTGCATGATCTGTCACATGATTAGTGTATGATCATCCACGTGATCAGTGCATGGGCAGTCATGTGATCAGTGCATGATACAGACGTGATCAGTGCATGATCAGTCACGTGATCAGTGCATGATAGCCACGTGATCAGTGCATGATCAGTCACCTGATCAGTGTATGATCATTCACGTGACCAGTACATGGTAGCTACGTGATCATTGCATGATCAGCCACGTGATCAGTGCATGACAGCCACGTGATCAGTGCATGATCAGCCACGTGATCAGTGCATGATCAGTCACGTGATCAGTGCATGATCAGCCACGTGATCAGTGCATGATAGCCACGTGATCAGTGCATGATCAGTCACGTGATACGTGTGTGATCAGCCACGTGATCAGTGCATGATATCCACGTGATCAGTGCATGACAGCCACGTGATCAGTGCATGATAGCTACGTGATCAGTGCATGATCAGTCACGTGATACATGTGTGATCAGCCACGTGATCAGTGCATGATGAGCCACGTGATCAGTGCAGGATCAATTACGTGATCAGTGCATGATCAGTCACGTGACCAGTACATGGTTGCTACGTGATCATTGCATGATCAGCCACGTGAGCAGAGCATGATAGCCACGTGATCAGTGCATGATCAGTCACGTGATCAGTACATGATCAGTCACGTGAACAGTGCATGATCATTTACGTGATCTGTGCATGATCAGTCACGTGACCAGTATATGGTTGCTACGTGATCATTCCATGACGAGCCACGTGAGCAGTGCATGATAGCCACGTGATGTGTGCATGAGTTACGTGAGCAGAGTATGATCAGCCACGTGATCAGTGCATGAGTGCCACGTGATCAGTGCATGATATGTCACGTGACAGGTGTGTGATCAGCCACGTGAACAGTGCATGTTCAGCCACGTGATCAGTGCATGATAGCCACGTGATCAGTGCATGATCAGTTACGTGAGCAGTGTGCGATCAGCCACGTGATCAGTGCATGGTCAGACACGTGAACAGTGTATGATCAGCCACGTGATCAGTGCATGATATCCAAGTGATCAGTGCATGATCATCACGTGATCAGTGTATGATCAGCCACGTGAACAGTGCATGCTCAGTCACGTGATCTGGGCCTGCTGAGCTGCGTGATTACTGTCTGCTCATCTGCTTGACAATTGCCAGCTGAGCTGCACGATTCCTGCCTGTCATCTGCTTGACAATTGCCAGCTGTGCTGCGTAATTCCTGCCTGCTCAGCTGCTTGATTATTGCCAGCTGAGCAGCATGATTCCTCACAGCTGAGTTCCATGATTATTGCCTGCTGACTGTTTGATTCGTGCCTACTCAGCTCTTTGTTTATTGCCTCCAGAGGCACATGATCAGTGTATGATAGCAAACATGATCAGCGCATGATCAGTCACATGATCAGCGCCATTAAGTCACGTGATCACTACATGATAGTCATGTGATCAGTCCATGCTCAGTCACGGTATCAGTGCATGATCAGCCACGTGATCAGTGCATGATCTGTCACAAGATTAGTGTATGATCATCCACGTGATCAGTGCACGGGCAGTCATGTGATCAGTGCATGATATAGACGTGAACAGTGCATGATCAGTCTCGTGATCAGTGCATGATAGCCACGTGATCAGTGCATGATCAGTCACCTGATGGGTGTATGATCATTCACGTGACCTGTACATGGTAGCTACATGATCATTGCATGATCAGCCACGTGAGTAGTGCATGATAGCCACGTGATCACTGCATGATCAGTCACGTGATCAGTGCATGATCAGTCATGTGACCAGTACATGGTAGCTGCGTGATCATGGCATGATCAGCCACGTGAGCAGTGCATGATAGCCACGTGATCAGTGCATGATCAGACACGTGATCAGTGCATGATCAGTCACGTGATCAGTGCATGATCAGCCACGTGATCAGTGCATGACCAGGCACGTGATCAGTGTATGTCAGCCACGTGATCAGTGCATGATAGCCACGTGATCAGTGCATGATCAGTCACGTGATCAGTGCATGATCAGTCATGTGATCAGTGTGTGATCAGCCACGTGATCAGTGCATGATCAGCCACGTGATCAGGGCCTGCTGAGCTGCGTGATTACTGTCTGCTCATCTGCTTGACAATTGCCAGCTGAGCTGCACGATTCCTGCCTGTCAGCTGCTTGACAATTGCCACCTGTGCTGCGTAATTCCTGCCTGCTCATCTACTTGATTATTGCCAGCTCAGCAGCATGATTTCTCAGAGGTGAGTTCCATGATTATAGCCTGCTGACTGATTCCTGCCTACTCAGCTCTATGTTCATTGCCTCCATAGGCACATGATCAGTGTGTGACACCAAACATGATCAGCGCATGATCAGTCACATGATCAGTGCATGATAAGCCACGTGATCAGTGCATGATCAATTATGTGATCAGTGCATGATCAGTCACGTGACAGTACATGGTAGCTGCGTGATCATTGCATGATCAGCCAAGTGAGCAGTGCATGATAGCCACGTGATCAGTGCATGATCAGTCACGTGATCTGTGCATGATCAGTCACGTGATCTGTGCATGATCAGTCACATGATCAGTGCATGATCAATTACCTGATCAGTGCATGATCAGTCACGTGACCAGTGCATGGCAGCTACGTGATCATTGCATGATCAGCCACGTGATCAGTGCATGATAGCCACGTGATCAGTGCATGATAGCCACGTGATCAGTGCATGATTAGTCACGTGAACGTGTGTGATCAGCCACGTGATCAGTGCATGTTATCACGTGATCAGTGCATGATAGCCACGTGATAACTTCATGATTATTTACGTGATCTGTACATGATCAGTCACGTGATACAGTGTGATCAGCCACGGGATCAGTGCATGATGAGCCATGTGATCAGTGCAGGATCAATTACGTGATCAGTGCATGATCAGTCACATGACCAGTACATGGTAGCTACGTGATCAGTGCATGATCGCCACATGATCAGTGCATGAGAGCCACGAGATCAGTGCATGATAGCCACGTGATCAGTGCATGATCAGTCACGTGATCGTGTGTGATCAGCCACGTGATCAGTGCATGATAGCCACGTGATCAGTGCATGACAGTTACGTGATCAGTGCATGATCAGCCACGTGAGCAGAGCATGATCAGCCACGTGATCAGTGCATGATCAGTCACGTGATCAGTGCATGATCAGTCACGTGATCAGTGCATGATCATTGACGTGATCTGTGCATGATCAGTCACATGACCAGTATATGGTAGCTACGTGATCATTCCATGACGAGCCACGTGATCAGTGCATGATAGCCACGTGATCAGTGCATGAGTGCCACGTGATCTGTGCATGATATGTCACGTGACAGGTGTGTGATCAGCCACGTGAACAGTGCATGTTCAGCCACGTGATCAGTGCATGATCAATTACGTGATCAGTGCATGATCAGTTACGTGACAGTGCATGGTAGCTACGTGATCAGTGCATGATCAGCCACGTGATCAGTGCATGATAGTCACGTGATCAGTGCATGATCAGCCACGTGATCAGTGCATGATCAGTCACGTGATCAGTGTATGATCAGCCACGTGATCAGTGCATGATCAGTCACGTGATCACTGTATGATAGCAACATGATCAGCGCATAATCAGTCACATGATCAGCGCATTATAGTCACGTGATCACTACATGATCAGTCATGTGATGAGTCCATGCTCAGTCACGGTATCAGTGCATGATCAGCCACGTGATCAGTGCATGATCTGTCACAAGATTAGTGTATGATCATCCACGTGATCAGTGCACGGGCAGTCATGTTATCAGTGCATGATATAGACGTGAACAGTGCATGATCAGTCTCGTGAGCAGTGCATGATCAGCCACGTGAGTAGTTCATGATCAGCCACGTGATCAGTGCATGATAGTCACGTGATCAGTGCATGATCAGTCACGTGATCAGTACATGATAGCCACGTGATCATGGCATGATCAGCCACGTGATCAGTGCATGATCAGCCACGTGATCAGTGCATGATCAGCCACGTGATCAGTGCATGATCAGGCACGTGATCAGTGCATGATCAGCCAAGTGATCAGTGCATGATAGCCACGTGATCAGTGCATGAGAGCCACGTGATCAGTGCATGGTCAGTCACGTGATACATGTGTGATCAGCCACGTGATCAGTGCGTGATGAGCCACGTGATCAGTGCAGGATCAATTACGTGATCAGTGCATGATCAGTCACGTGACCAGTACATGGATGCTACGTGATCGTTGCATGATCAGCCACGTGAGCAGAGCATGATAGCCACGTGATCAGTGCATGATCAGTTACGTGAGCAGTTTATGATCAGCCACGTGATCAGTGCATGGTCAGACACGTGAACAGTGTATGATCAGCCACGTGATCAGTGCATGATATCCAAGTGATCAGTGCATGATCATCACGTGATCAGTGTATGATCAGCCACGTGAACAGTGCATGCTCAGTCACGTGATCTGGGCCTGCTGAGCTGCGTGATTACTGTCTGCTCATCTGCTTGACAATTGCCAGCTGAGCTGCACGATTCCTGCCTGTCATCTGCTTGACAATTGCCAGCTGTGCTGCGTAATTCCTGCCTGCTCAGCTGCTTGATTATTGCCAGCTGAGCAGCATGATTCCTCACACCTGTGTTCCATGATTATTGCCTGCTGAATGTTTGATTCATGCCTACTCAGCTCTTTGTTTATTGCCTCCAGAGGCACATGATCAGTGTATGATAGCAAACATGATCAGCGCATGATCAGTCACATGATCAGTGCCATTAAGTCACGTGATCACTACATGATAGTCATGTGATCAGTCCATGCTCAGTCACGGTATCAGTGCATGATCAGCCACGTGATCAGTGCATGATCTGTCACAAGATTAGTGTATGATCATCCACGTGATCAGTGCACGGGCAGTCATGTGATCAGTGCATGATATAGACCTGAACAGTGCATGATCAGTCTCGTGATCAGTGCATGATAGCCACGTGATCAGTGCATGATCAGTCACCTGATGGGTGTATGATCATTCACGTGACCTGTACATGGTAGTTACGTGATCATTGCATGATCAGCCACGTGAGTAGTTCATGACAGCCACGTGATCACTGCATGATCAGCCACGTGATCAGTGCATGACCAGGCACGTGATCAGTGTATGTCCAGCCAAGTGATCAGTGCATGATAGCCACGTGATCAGTGCATGATCAGTCACGTGATCAGTGCATGATCAGTTAGGTGATCAGTGTATGATCAGCCACGTGATCAGTGCATGATCAGCCACATGATCAGTGCATGATCAATTACGTGATCAGTGCATGATCAGTCACGTGACCAGTACATGGTAGCTACGTGATCATTGCCTGATCAGCCACATGATCAGTGCATGATAGCCACGTGATCAGTGCATGATAGCCACGTGATCAGTGCATGATCAGTCATGTGATACGTGTGTGATCAGCCACGTGATCAGTGCATGATATCCACGTGATCAGTGCATGACAGCCACGTGATCAGTGCATGAGAGCCACGTGATCAGTGCATGATCAGTCACGTGATACATGTGTGATCAGCCACGTGATCAGTGCATGATGAGCCACGTGATCAGTGCAGGATCAATTACGTGATCAGTGCATGATCAGTCACGTGACCAGTACATGGTTGCTACGTGATCATTGCATGATCAGCCACGTGAGCAGAGCATGATAGCCACGTGGTCAGTGCATGATCAGTCACGTGATCAGTACATGATCAGTCACGTGACCAGTGCATGATCATTTACGTGATCTTTGCATGATCAGTCACGTTACCAGTATATGGTTGCTACGTGATCATTCCATGACGAGCCACGTGAGCAGTGCATGATAGCCACGTGATGTGTGCATGAGTTACGTGAGCAGAGTATGATCAGCCACGTGATCAGTGCATGAGTGCCACGTGATCAGTGCATGATATGTCACGTGACAGGTGTGTGATCAGCCACGTGAACAGTGCATGTTCAGCCACGTGATCAGTGCATGATAGCCACGTGATCAGTGCATGATCAGTTACGTGAGCAGTGTATGGTCAGCCACGTGATCAGTGCATGGTCAGACACGTGAACAGTGTATGATCAGCCACGTGATCAGTGCATGATATCCAAGTGATCAGTGCATGATCATCACGTGATCAGTGTATGATCAGCCACGTGAACAGTGCATGCTCAGTCCCGTGATCTGGGCCTGCTGAGCTGCGTGATTACTGTCTGCTCATCTGCTTGACAATTGCCAGCTGAGCTGCACGATTCCTGCCTGTCATCTGCTTGACAATTGCCAGCTGTGCTGCGTAATTCCTGCCTGCTCAGCTGCTTGATTATTGCCAGCTGAGCAGCATGATTCCTCACACCTGAGTTCCATGATTATTGCCTGCTGACTGTTTGATTCGTGCCTACTCAGCTCTTTGTTTATTGCCTCCAGAGGCACATGATCAGTGTATGATAGCAAACATGATCAGCGCATGATCAGTCACATGATCAGCGCCATTAAGTCACGTGATCACTACATGATAGTCATGTGATCAGTCCATGCTCAGTCACGGTATCAGTGCATGATCAGCCACGTGATCAGTGCATGATCTGTCACAAGATTAGTGTATGATCATCCACGTGATCAGTGCACGGGCAGTCATGTGATCAGTGCATTATATAGACGTGAACAGTGCATGATCAGTCTCGTGATCAGTGCATGATAGCCACGTGATCAGTGCATGATCAGTCACCTGATGGGTGTATGATCATTCACGTGACCTGTACATGGTAGCTACATGATCATTGCATGATTAGCCACGTGAGTAGTTCATGATAGCCACGTGATCACTGCATGATCAGTCACGTGATCAGTGCATGATCAGTCATGTGACCAGTACATGGTAGCTGCGTGATCATGGCATGATCAGCCACGTGAGCAGTGCATGATAGCCACGTGATCAGTGCATGTTCAGACACGAGATCAGTGCATGATCAGTCACGTGATCAGTGCATGATCAGCCACGTGATCAGTGCATGACCAGGCACGTGATCAGTGTATGTCCAGCCAAGTGATCAGTGCATGATAGCCACGTGATCAGTGCATGATCATTCACATGATCAGTGCATGATCAGTCATGTGATAGGTGTGTGATCAGCCACGTGAACAGTGCATGCTCAGTCACGTGATCAGGGCCTGCTGAGCTGCGTGATTACTGTCTGCTCATCTGCTTGACAATTGCCAGCTGAGCTGCACGATTCCTGCCTGTCAGCTGCTTGACAATTGCCACCTGTGCTGCGTAATTCCTGCCTGCTCATCTACTTGATTATTGCCAGCTCAGCAGCATGATTTCTCAGAGGTGAATTACATGATTATAGCCTGCTGACTGATTCCTGCCTACTCAGCTCTATGTTCATTGCCTCCATAGGCACATGATCAGTGTGTGACACCAAACATGATCAGCACATGATCAGTCACATGATCAATGCATGATAAGCCAGGTGATCAGTGCATGATCAATTATGTGATCAGTGCATGATCAGTCATGTGACAAGTACATGGTAGCTGCGTGATCATTGCATGATCAGCCACGTGAGCAGTGCATGATAGCCACGTGATCAGTGCATGATCAGTCACGTGATCTCTGCATGATCAGTCACGTGATCTGTGCATGATCAGTCACGTGATCAGTGCATGATCAATTACCTGATCAGTGCATGATCAGTCACGTGACCAGTGCATGGCAGCTCCGTGATCATTGCATGATCAGCCACGTGATCAGTGCATGATAGCCACGTGATCAGTGCATGATAGCCACGTGATCAGTGCATGATCAGTCACGTGATACGTGTGTGATCAGCCACGTGATCAGTGCATGTTATCCACGTGATCAGTGCAGGATAGCCACGTGATCACTTCATGATCAGTTACGTGATCAGTGCATGATCAGTCACGTGATACAGTGTGATCAGCCACGTGATCAGTGCATGATGAGCCATGTGATCAGTGCAGGATCAATTACGTGATCAGTGCATGATCAGTCACGGGACCAGTACCTGGTAGCTACGTGATCATTGGGTGATCAGCCACGTGATCAGTGCATGATAGCCACGTGATCAGTGCATGATAGCCACGTGATCAGTGCATGATCAGTCACGTGATCGTGTGTGATCAGCCACGTGATCAGTGCATGATAGCCACGTGATCAGTGCATGAGAGCCACGTGATCAGTGCATGATCAGTCACGTGATCAGTGCATGATCAGTCACGTGATCAGTGTGATCAGCCACGTGATCAGCGCATGATGAGCCACATGATCAGTGCAGGATCAGTCACGTGATCAGTGCGTGATCAGTCACGTGATCAGTACATGGTAGCCACGTGATCATTGCATGATCAGCCACATGATCAGTGCATGATAGTCACGTGATCAGTGCATGATCAGCCACGTGATCAGTGCATGATCAGTCACGTGATCATGTGTGATCAGCCACGTGATCAGTGCATGATGAGCCACGTGATCAGTGCATGATCAATGACGTGATCTGTGCATGATCAGTCACGTGACCAGTGTATGGTAGCTACGTGATCAGTGCATGATCAGCCACGTGATCAGTGCATGATAGCCACGTGATCAGTGCATGATCAGTCACGTGATCAGTGCATGATCAGCCACGTGATCAGTGCATGATCAGCCACGTGATCAGTGCCTGATATGTCACGTGACCGGTGTGTGATAGCGCGTGATCAGTGCATGTTCAGCCACGTGATCAGTGCATGATAGCCACGTGATCAGTGCATGATCAGTCACCTGAGCAGTGTATGATCAGCCACGTGATCAGTGCATGATGCCACGTGATCAGTGCATGATCAGTCACGTGATCAGTGTGTGATCAGCCACGTGATCAGTGCATGATCAGTCACGTGATCAGTGCATGATAGCCACGTGATCAGTGCATGATGAGCCACGTGATCATTGCAGGATCAACCACGTGATCAGTGCATGATCAGTCACGTGACCAGTACATGGTAGCTGCGTGATCATGCATGATCAGCCACGTGAGCAGTGCATGATAGCCACGTGATCAGTGCATGATCAGTCACGTGATCAGTGCATGATCAGTCACGTGATCAGTGCATGATCAGTCACGTGATCAGTGCATGATCAGGCACGTGATCAGTGCATGTCCAGCCACGTGATCAGTGCATGATAGCCACGTGATCAGTGCATGAGAGCCACGTGATCAGTGCATGATCAGTCACGTGATCATGTGTGATCAGCCACGTGATCAGTGCATGATGAGCCACGTGATCAGTGCATGATCAAGTCCGTGATCAGTGCATGATCAGTCACGTGATCAGTGCATGGTTGCCACGTGATCAGTGCATGTTCAGCCACGTGATCAGTGCATGATAGCCACGTGATCAGTGCATGATCAGTTACGTGAGCAGTGTATGATCAGCCACGTGATCAGTGCATGGTCAGACACGTGAACAGTGTATGATCAGCCACGTGATCAGTGCATGATATCCAAGTGATCAGTGCATGATCATCACGTGATCAGTGTATGATCAGCCACGTGAACAGTGCATGCTCAGTCACGTGATCTGGGCCTGCTGAGCTGCGTGATTACTGTCTGCTCATCTGCTTGACAATTGCCAGCTGAGCTGCACGATTCCTGCCTGTCATCTGCTTGACAATTGCCAGCTGTGCTGCGTAATTCCTGCCTGCTCAGCTGCTTGATTATTGCCAGCTGAGCAGCATGATTCCTCACACCTGTGTTCCATGATTATTGCCTGCTGACTGTTTGATTCGTGCCTACTCAGCTCTTTGTTTATTGCCTCCAGAGGCACATGATCAGTGTATGATAGCAAACATGATCAGCGCATGATCAGTCACATGATCAGCGCCATTAAGTCACGTGATCACTACATGATAGTCATGTGATCAGTCCATGCTCAGTCACGGTATCAGTGCATGATCAGCCACGTGATCAGTGCATGATCTGTCACAAGATTAGTGTATGATCATCCACGTGATCAGTGCATGGGCAGTCATGTGATCAGTGCATGATATAGACGTGAACAGTGCATGATCAGTCCCGTGATCAGTGCATGATAGCCACGTGATCAGTGCATGATCAGTCACCTGATGGGTGTATGATCATTCACGTGACCTGTACATGGTAGCTACATGATCATTGCATGATCAGCCACGTGAGTAGTTCATGATAGCCACGTGATCACTGCATGATCAGCCACGTGATCAGTGCATGATCAGTCATGTGATCAGTGTATGTCCAGCCAAGTGATCAGTGCATGATAGCTGCGTGATCAGTGCATGATCAGCCACGTGATCAGTGCATGATCAGTTATGTGATCAGTGTATGATCAGCCACGTGATCAGTGCATGATCAGCCACATGATCAGTGCATGATCAATTACGTGATCAGTGCATGATCAGTCGCGTGACCAGTACATGGTAGCTACGTGATCATTGCATGATCAGCCACGTGATCAGTGCATGATAGCCACGTGATCAGTGCATGATCAGCCACGTGATCAGTGCATGATCAGTCACGTGATACGTGTGTGATCAGCCACGTGATCAGTGCATGATATCCACGTGATCAGTGCATGACAGCCGCGTGATCAGTGCATGAGAGCCACGTGATCAGTGCATGATCAGTCACGTGATCATGTGTGATCAGCCACGTGATCAGTGCATGATGAGCCACGTGATCAGTGCAGGATCAATTACGTGATCAGTGCATGATCAGTCACGTGACCAGTACATGGTTGCTACGTGATCAGTGCATGATCAGCCACGTGATCAGTGCATGATAGCCACGTGATCAGTGCATGATCAGTTACGTGAGCAGTGTATGATCAGCCACGTGATCAGTGCATGGTCAGACGCGTGAACAGTGTATGATCAGCCACGTGATCAGTGCATGATATCCAAGTGATCAGTGCATGATCATCACGTGATCAGTGTATGATCAGCCACGTGAACAGTGCATGCTCAGTCCCGTGATCTGGGCCTGCTGAGCTGCGTGATTACTGTCTGCTCATCTGCTTGACAATTGCCAGCTGAGCTGCACGATTCCTGCCTGTCATCTGCTTGACAATTGCCAGCTGTGCTGCGTAATTCCTGCCTGCTCAGCTGCTTGATTATTGCCAGCTGAGCAGCATGATTCCTCACACCTGAGTTCCATGATTATTGCCTGCTGACTGTTTGATCCGTGCCTACTCAGCTCTTTGTTTATTGCCTCCAGAGGCACATGATCAGTGTATGATAGCAAACATGATCAGCGCATGATCAGTCACATGATCAGCGCCATTAAGTCACGTGATCACTACATGATAGTCATGTGATCAGTCCATGCTCAGTCGCGGTATCAGTGCATGATCAGCCACGTGATCAGTGCATGATCTGTCATAAGATTAGTGTATGATCATCCACGTGATCAGTGCACGGGCAGTCATGTGATCAGTGCATGATATAGGCGTGAACAGTGCATGATCAGTCTAGTGATCAGTGCATGATAGCCACGTGATCAGTGCATGGTCAGTCACCTGATGGGTGTATGATCATTCACGTGACCTGTACATGGTAGCTACGTGATCATTGCATGATCAGCCACGTGAGCAGTGCATGATAGCCACGTGATCAGTGCATTATCAGTCACGTGATCAGTACATGATCAGTCACGTGATCAGTGCATGGTCAGCTACGTGATCAGTGCATGATAGCTACGTGATCAGTGCATGATCAGTCACGTGATCAGTGCATGATCAGCCACGTGATCAGTGCATGATCAGCCACGTGATCAGTGCATGATCAGCCACGTGATCAGTGCATGATCAGTTACGTGATCAGTGCATGATCAGTCACGTGATCAGTGCATGATAGCTACGTGATCAGTGCATGATCAGCCACGTGATCAGTGCATGATAGCCACGTGATCAGTGCATGATAGTCACATGATCAGTGTGTGATCAGCCACGTGATCAGTGCATGATCAGCCACGTGATCAGTGCATGATAGCCACGTGATCAGTGCATGATCAGTCACGTGATCAGTGTATGATCAGCCACGTGATCAGTGCATGATCAGCCACGTGATCAGTGCATGATCAGTCACGTGATCAGTGCATGATCAGTCACGTGATCAGTGCATGGCAGCTCCGTGATCAGTGCATGATCAGCCACGTGATCAGTGCATGATAGCCACGTGATCAGTGCATGATAGCCACGTGATCAGTGCATGATCAGTCACGTGATCCGTGCGTGATCAGCCACGTGATCAGTACATGGTAGCCACGTGATCATTGCATGATAGCCACGTGATCAGTGCATGATGATTCACGTGATCAGTGCATGATCAGTCACGTGATACAGTGTGATCAGCCACGTGATCAGTGCATGATGAGCCACGTGATCAGTGCATGATCAATTACGTGATCAGTGCATGATCAGTCACGTGATCAGTGCATGGCAGCTACGTGATCATTGCATGATCAGCCACGTGATCAGTGCATGATAGCCACGTGATCAGTGCATGATAGCCACGTGATCAGTGCATGATAGCCACGTGATCAGTGCATGATCAGTCACGTGATACATGTGTGATCAGCCACGTGATCAGTGCATGATGAGCCACGTGATCAGTGCATGATCAATTACGTGATCAGTGCATGATCAGTCACGTGACCAGTACATGGTTGCTACGTGATCATTGCATGATCAGCCACGTGAGCAGAGCGTGATAGCCACGTGATCAGTGCATGATCAGTCACGTGATCAGTGCATGATCAGTCACGTGACCAGTGCATGATCATTTACGTGATCAGTGCATGATCAGTCACGTGACCAGTATATGGTAGCTACGTGATCATTCCATGACTAGCCACGTGAGCAGTGCATGATAGCCACGTGATGTGTGCATGAGTTACGTGAGCAGTGCATGATCAGCCACGTGATCAGTGCATGAGTGCCACGTGATCAGTGCATGATATGTCACGTGACAGGTGTGTGATCAGCCACGTGAACAGTGCTTGTTCAGCCACGTGATCAGTGCATGATAGCCACGTGATCAGTGCATGATCAGTTACGTGATCAGTGTATGATCAGCCACGTGACCAGTACATGGTCAGACACGTGATCAGTGTATGATCAGCCACGTGATCAGTGCATGATATCCACGTGATCAGTGCATGATCATCACGTGATCAGTGCATGATCAGCCACGTGAACAGTGCATGCTCAGTCACGTGATCTGGGCCTGCTGAGCTGCGTGATCACTGTCTGCTCATCTGCTTGACAATTGCCAGCTGAGCTGCACGATTCCTGCCTGTCATCTGCTTGACAATTGCCAGCTGTGCTGCGTAATTCCTGCCTGCTCAGCTGCTTGATTATTGCCAGCTGAGCAGCATGATTCCTCACAGCAGAGTTCCATGATTATTGCCTGCTGACTGTTTGATTCGTGCCTACTCAGCTCTTTGTTTATTGCCTCCAGAGGCACATGATCAGTGTATGATAGCAAACATGATCAGCGCATGATCAGTCACATGATCAGCGCCATTAAGTCACGTTATCACTACATGATAGTCATGTGATCAGTCCATGCTCAGTCACGGTATCAGTGCATGATCAGCCACGTGATCAGTGCATGATCTGTCACAAGATTAGTGTATGATCATCCACGTGATCAGTGCACGGGCAGTCATGTGATCAGTGCATGATATAGACGTGATCAGTGCATGATCAGTCACGTGATCAGTGCATGATCAGCCACGTGATAGTGCATGATCGCCACGTGATCAGTGCATGATCAGTCACGTGATCAGTGCATGATCAGTCACGTGACCAGTACATGGTAGCTGCGTGATCATGGCATGATCAGCCACGTGAGCAGTGCATGATAGCCACGTGATCAGTGCATGATCAGTCACGTGATCAGTGCATGATCAGTCACGTGATCAGTGCATGATCAGCCACGTGATCAGTGCATGATCAGCCACGTGATCAGTGCATGATAGCCACGTGATCAGTGCATGATCAGTCACGTGATCATGTGTGATCAGCCACGTGATCAGTGCATGATGAGCAACGTGATCAGTGCATGATCAATTACGTGATCAGTGCATGATCAGTCACGTGACCAGTACATGGTTGCTACGTGATCAGTGCATGATCAGCCACGTGATCAGTGCATGATAGCCACGTGATCAGTGCATGATCAGTTACGTGAGCAGTGTATGATCAGCCACGTGATCAGTGCATGGTCAGACACGTGAACAGTGTATGATCAGCCACGTGATCAGTGCATGATATCCAAGTGATCAGTGCATGATCATCACGTGATCAGTGTATGATCAGCCACGTGAACAGTGCATGCTCAGTCACGTGATCTGGGCCTGCTGAGCTGCGTGATTACTGTCTGCTCATCTGCTTGACAATTGCCAGCTGAGCTGCACGATTCCTGCCTGTCATCTGCTTGACAATTGCCAGCTGTGCTGCGTAATTCCTGCCTGCTCAGCTGCTTGATTATTGCCAGCTGAGCAGCATGATTCCTCACACCTGAGTTCCATGATTATTGCCTGCTGACTGTTTGATTCATGCCTACTCAGCTCTTTGTTTATTGCCTCCAGAGGCACATGATCAGTGTATGATAGCAAACATGATCAGCGCATGATCAGTCACATGATCAGCGCCATTAAGTCACGTGATCACTACATGATAGTCATGTGATCAGTCCATGCTCAGTCACGGTATCAGTGCATGATCAGCCACGTGATCAGTGCATGATCTGTCACATGATTAGTGTATGATCATCCACGTGATCAGTGCATGGGCAGTCATGTGATCAGTGCATGATATAGACGTGATCAGTGCATGATCAGTCTCGTGATCAGTGCATGATAGCCACGTGATCAGTGCATGATCAGTCACCTGATGGGTGTATGATCATTCACGTGACCTGTACATGGTAGCTACGTGATCATTGCATGATCAGCCACGTGAGTAGTGCATGACAGCCACGTGATCAGTGCATGATCAGCCACGTGATCAGTGCATGATCAGGCACGTGATCAGTGTATGTCAGCCACGTGATCAGTGCATGATAGCCACGTGATCAGTGCATGATCAGTCACGTGATCAGTGCATGATCAGTTACGTGATCAGTGCATGATCAGCCACGTGATCAGTGCATGATCAGCCACGTGATCAGTGCATGATCAATTACGTGATCAGTGCATGATCAGTCACGTGATCAGTACATGGTAGCTACGTGATCATTGCATGATCAGCCACGTGATCAGTGCATGATAGCCACGTGATCAGTGCATGATCAGCCACGTGATCAGTGCATGATCAGTCATGTGATACGTGCATGATCAGCCACGTGATCAGTGCATGATATCCACGTGATCAGTGCATGATCAGCCACGTGATCAGTGCATGATAGCCACGTGATCAGTGCATGATCAGTCACGTGATCATGTGTGATCAGCCACGTGATCAGTGCATGATAGCCACGTGATCAGTGCATGATCAATTACGTGATCAGTGCATGATCAGTCACGTGACCAGTGCATGGTTGCTACGTGATCAGTTGCATGATCAGCCACGTGATCAGTGCATGATAGCCACGTGATCAGTGCATGATCAGTTACGTGAGCAGTGTATGATCAGCCACGTGATCAGTGCATGGTCAGACACGTGAACAGTGTATGATCAGCCACGTGATCAGTGCATGATATCCAAGTGATCAGTGCATGATCATCACGTGATCAGTGTATGATCAGCCACGTGAACAGTGCATGCTCAGTCACGTGATCTGGGCCTGCTGAGCTGCGTGATTACTGTCTGCTCATCTGCTTGACAATTGCCAGCTGAGCTGCACGATTCCTGCCTGTCATCTGCTTGACAATTGCCAGCTGTGCTGCGTAATTCCTGCCTGCTCAGCTGCTTGATTATTGCCAGCTGAGCAGCATGATTCCTCACACCTGAGTTCCATGATTATTGCCTGCTGACTGTTTGATTCGTGCCTACTCAGCTCTTTGTTTATTGCCTCCAGAGGCACATGATCAGTGTATGATAGCAAACATGATCAGCGCATGATCAGTCACATGATCAGCGCCATTAAGTCACGTGATCACTACATGATAGTCATGTGATCAGTCCATGCTCAGTCACGGTATCAGTGCATGATCAGCCACGTGATCAGTGCATGATCTGTCACAAGATTAGTGTATGATCATCCACGTGATCAGTGCATGGGCAGTCATGTGATCAGTGCATGATATAGACGTGATCAGTGCATGATCAGTCTCGTGATCAGTGCATGATAGCCACGTGATCAGTGCATGATCAGTCACCTGATGGGTGTATGATCATTCACGTGACCTGTACATGGTAGCTACGTGATCATTGCATGATCAGCCACGTGAGTAGTGCATGATAGCCACGTGATCAGTGCATGATCAGTCACGTGATCAGTGCATGATCAGTCACGTGATCAGTGCATGATCAGCCACGTGATCAGTGCATGATAGCCACGTGATCAGTGCATGATCAGTCACGTGATCAGTGCATGATCAGTTACGTGATCAGTGCATGATCAGCCACGTGATCAGTGCATGATCAGCCACGTGATCAGTGCATGATCAATTACGTGATCAGTGCATGATCAGTCACGTGATCAGTGCATGGTAGCTACGTGATCAGTGCATGATCAGCCACGTGATCAGTGCATGATAGCCACGTGATCAGTGCATGATCAGTCACGTGATCAGTACATGATCAGCCACGTGATCAGTGCATGATCAGCCACGTGATCAGTGCATGATAGCCACGTGATCAGTGCATGATCAGTTACCTGAGCAGTGTATGATCAGCCACGTGATCAGTGCATGATCAGCCACGTGATCAGTGCATGATCAATTACGTGATCAGTGCATGATCAGTCACGTGATCAGTGCATGGCAGCTCGTGATCATTGCATGATCAGCCACGTGATCAGTGCATGATAGCCACGTGATCAGTGCATGATCAGCCACGTGATCAGTGCATGATTAGTCACGTGATACGTGTGATCAGCCACGTGATCAGTGCATGTTATCCATGTGATCAGTGCAGGATAGCCACGTGATCACTGCATGATTAGTCACGTGATCAGTACATGATCAGTCACGTGATCAGTGTGATCAGCCACGTGATCAGTGCGTGATGAGCCACGTGATCAGTGCAGGATCAATTGCGTGATCAGTGCATGATCAGTCACATGACTAGTACATGGTAGCTACGTGATCATTGCGTGATCAGCCACGTGATCAGTGCATGATAGCTACGTGATCAGTGCATGATAGCCACATGATCAGTGCATGAGAGCCACGTGATCAGTGCATGATCAGTCTCGTGATACATGTGTGATCAGCCACGTGATCAGCGCATGATGAGCCACGTGATCAGTGCAGGATCAATTGCGTGATCAGTGCATGATCAGTCACGTGACCAGTACATGGTTGCTACGTGATCATTGCATGATCAGCCATGTGAGCAGAGCATGATAGCCACGTGATCAGTGCATGATCAGTCACGTGATCAGTACATGATCAGTCACTTGAACAGTGCATGATCATTGACGTGATCTGTGCATGATCAGTCACATGACCAGTATATGGTAGCTACGTGATCATTCCATGACGAGCCACGTGAGCTGTGCATGATAGCCACGTGATGTGGGCATGAGTTACGTGAGCAGTGTATGATCAGCCACGTGATCAGTGCATGAGTGCCACGTGATCAGTGCATGATATGTCACGTGACAGGTGTGTGATCAGCCACGTGAACAGTGCATGTTCAGCCACGTGATCAGTGCATGATTGCCACGTGATCAGTGCATGATCAGTTACATGAGCAGTGTATGATCAGCCACGTGATCAGTGCATGGTCAAACACGTGAACAGTGTATGATCAGCCACGTGATCAGTGCATGATATCCACATGATCAGTGCATGATCATCACGTGATCAGTGTATGATCAGCCACGTGAACAGTGCATGCTCAGTCACGTGATCTGGGCCTGCTGAGCTGCGTGATTACTGTCTGCTCATCTGCTTGACAATTGCCAGCTGAGCTGCACGATACCTGCCTGTCATCTGCTTGACAATTGCCAGCTGTGCTGCATAATTCCTGCCTGCTCAGCTGCTTGATTATTGCCAGCTGAGCAGCATGATTCCTCACAGCTGAGTTCCATGATTATTGCCTGCTGACTGTTTGATTCGTGCCTACTCAGCTCTTTGTTTATTTCCTCCAGAGGCACATGATCACTGTATGATAGCAAACATGATCAGCGCATAATCAGTCACATGATCAGCGCCATTAAGTCACGTGATCACTACATGATAGTCATGTGATCAGTCCATGCTCAGTCACGGTATCAGTGCATGATCAGCCACGTGATCAGTGCATGATCTGTCACAAGATTAGTGTATGATCATCCACGTGATCAGTGCACGGGCAGTCATGTAATCAGTGCATGATATAGACGTGAACAGTGCATGATCAGTCTCGTGATCATTGCATGATCAGCCACGTGAGTAGTTCATGATCGCCACGTGATCACTGCATGATCAGTCACGTGATCAGTGCATGATCAGTCATGTGACCAGTACATGGTAGCTGCGTGATCATGGAATGATCAGCCACGTGAGCAGTGCATGATAGCCACGTGATCAGTGCATGATCAGACACGAGATCAGTGCATGATCAGTCACGTGATCAGTGCATGATCAGCCAAGTGATCAGTGCATGATCAGCCACGTGATCAGTGCATGAGAGCCACGTGATCAGTGCATGGTCAGTCACGTGATACATGTGTGATCAGCCACGTGATCAGTGCGTGATGAGCCACGTGATCAGTGCAGGATCAATTACGTGATCAGTGCATGATCAGTCACGTGACCAGTACATGGTTGCTACGTGATCGTTGCATGATCAGCCACGTGAGCAGAGCATGATAGCCACGTGATCAGTGCATGATCAGTTACGTGAGCAGTGTATGATCAGCCACGTGATCAGTGCATGGTCAGACACGTGAACAGTGTATGATCAGCCACGTGATCAGTGCATGATATCCAAGTGATCAGTGCATGATCATCACGTGATCAGTGTATGATCAGCCACGTGAACAGTGCATGCTCAGTCACGTGATCTGGGCCTGCTGAGCTGCGTGATTACTGTCTGCTCATCTGCTTGACAATTGCCAGCTGAGCTGCACGATTCCTGCCTGTCATCTGCTTGACAATTGCCAGCTGTGCTGCGTAATTCCTGCCTGCTCAGCTGCTTGATTATTGCCAGCTGAGCAGCATGATTCCTCACACCTGTGTTCCATGATTATTGCCTGCTGAATGTTTGATTCATGCCTACTCAGCTCTTTGTTTATTGCCTCCAGAGGCACATTATCAGTGTATGATAGCAAACAAGATCAGCGCATGATCAGTCACATGATCAGCGCCATTAAGTCACGTGATCACTACATGATAGTCATGTGATCAGTCCATGCTCAGTCACGGTATCAGTGCATGATCAGCCACGTGATCAGTGCATGATCTGTCACAAGATTAGTGTATGATCATCCACGTGATCAGTGCACGGGCAGTCATGTGATCAGTGCATGATATAGACCTGAACAGTGCATGATCAGTCTCGTGATCAGTGCATGATCAGCCACGTGATCAGTGCATGATCAGTCACCTGATGGGTGTATGATCATTCACGTAACCTGTACATGGTAGTTACGTGATCATTGCATGATCAGCCACGTGAGTAGTTCATGATCAGTCACGTGATCAGTGCATGATCAGCCACGTGATAAGTGCATGACCAGGCACGTGATCAGTGTATGTCCAGCCAAGTGATCAGTGCATGATAGCCACGTGATCAGTGCATGATCAGTCATGTGATACGTGTGTGATCAGCCACGTGATCAGTGCATGATATCCACGTGATCAGTGCATGACAGCCACGTGATCAGTGCATGAGAGCCACGTGATCAGTGCATGATCAGTCACGTGATACATGTGTGATCAGCCACGTGATCAGTGCATGATGAGCCACGTGATCAGTGCAGGATCAATTACGTGATCAGTGCATGATCAGTCACGTGACCAGTACATGGTTGCTACGTGATCATTGCATGATCAGCCACGTGAGAAGAGCATGATAGCCACGTGGTCAGTGCATGATCAGTCACGTGATCAGTACATGATCAGTCACGTGACCAGTGCATGATCATTTACGTGATCTTTGCATGATCAGTCACGTTACCAGTATATGGTTGCTACGTGATCATTCCATGACGAGCCACGTGAGCAGTGCATGATAGCCACGTGATGTGTGCATGAGTTACGTGAGCAGAGTATGATCAGCCACGTGATCAGTGCATGAGTGCCACGTGATCAGTGCATGATATGTCACGTGACAGGTGTGTGATCAGCCACGTGAACAGTGCATGTTCAGCCACGTGATCAGTGCATGATAGCCACGTGATCAGTGCATGATCAGTTACGTGAGCAGTGTATGGTCAGCCACGTGATCAGTGCATGGTCAGACACGTGAACAGTGTATGATCAGCCACGTGATCAGTGCATGATATCCAAGTGATCAGTGCATGATCATCACGTGATCAGTGTAGGATCAGCCACGTGAACAGTGCATGCTCAGTCCCGTGATCTGGGCCTGCTGAGCTGCGTGATTACTGTCTGCTCTTCTGCTTGACAATTGCCAGCTGAGCTGCACGATTCCTGCCTGTCATCTGCTTGACAATTGTCAGCTGTGCTGCGTAATTCCTGCCTGCTCAGCTGCTTGATTATTGCCAGCTGAGCAGCATGATTCCTCACAGCTGAGTTCCATGATTATTGCCTGCTGACTGTTTGATTCGTGCCTACTCAGCTCTTTGTTTATTGCCTCCAGAGGCACATGATCAGTGTATGATAGCAAACATGATCAGCGCATGATCAGTCACATGATCAGCGCCATTAAGTCACGTGATCACTACATGATAGTCATGTGATCAGTCCATGCTCAGTCACGGTATCAGTGCATGATCTGTCACAAGATTAGTGTATGATCTTCCACGTGATCAGTGCACGGGCAGTCATGTGATCAGTGCATGATATAGACGTGAACAGTGCATGATCAGTCTCGTGATCAGTGCATGATAGCCACGTGATCAGTGCATGATCAGTCACCTGATGGGTGTATGATCATTCACGTGACCTGTACATGGTAGCTACATGATCATTGCATGATCAGCCACGTGAGTAGTTCATGATAGCCACGTGATCACTGCATGATCAGTCACGTGATCAGTGCCTGATCAGTCATGTGACCAGTACATGGTAGCTGCGTGATCATGGCATGATCAGCCACGTGAGCAGTGCATGATAGCCACGTGATCAGTGCATGATCAGACACGAGATCAGTGCATGATCAGTCACGTGATCAGTGCATGATCAGCCACGTGATCAGTGCATGACCAGGCACGTGATCAGTGTATGTCCAGCCAAGTGATCAGTGCATGATAGCCACGTGATCAGTGCATGATCATTCACATGATCAGTGCATGATCAGTCATGTGATAGGTGTGTGATCAGCCACGTGAACAGTGCATGCTCAGTCACGTGATCAGGGCCTGCTGAGCTGCGTGATTACTGTCTGCTCATCTGCTTGACAATTGCCAGCTGAGCTGCACGATTCCTGCCTGTCAGCTGCTTGACAATTGCCACCTGTGCTGCGTAATTCCTGCCTGCTCATCTACTTGATTATTGCCAGCTCAGCAGCATGATTTCTCAGAGGTGAATTACATGATTATAGCCTGCTGACTGATTCCTGCCTACTCAGCTCTATGTTCATTGCCTCCATAGGCACATGATCAGTGTGTGACACCAAACATGATCAGCACATGATCAGTCACATGATCAATGCATGATAAGCCAGGTGATCAGTGCATGATCAATTATGTGATCAGTGCATGATCAGTCATGTGACAAGTACATGGTAGCTGCGTGATCATTGCATGATCAGCCACGTGAGCAGTGCATGATAGCCACGTGATCAGTGCATGATCAGTCACGTGATCTCTGCATGATCAGTCACGTGATCTGTGCATGATCAGTCACATGATCAGTGCATGATCAATTACCTGATCAGTGCATGATCAGTCACGTGACCAGTGCATGGCAGCTCCGTGATCATTGCATGATCAGCCACGTGATCAGTGCATGATAGCCACGTGATCAGTGCATGATAGCCACGTGATCAGTGCATGATTAGTCATGTGATACGTGTGTGATCAGCCACGTGATCAGTGCATGTTATCCACGTGATCAGTGCAGGATAGCCACGTGATCACTTCATGATTATTCGTGATCTGTACATGATCAGTCACGTGATACAGTGTGATCAGCCACCGGATCAGTGCGTGATGAGCCATGTGATCAGTGCAGGATCAATTACGTGATCAGTGCATGGTCAGTCACATGACCAGTACATGGTAGCTACGTGATCATTGCATGATCAGCCACGTGATCAGTGCATGATAGCCACGTGATCAGTGCATGATAGCCACGTGATCAGTGCATGATTAGTCACGTGATACGTGTGTGATCAGCCACGTGATCAGTGCATGTTATGCACGTGATCAGTGCAGGATAGCCACGTGATCACTTCATGATTATTTACGTGATCTGTACATGATCAGTCACGTGATACGAGTGTGATCAGCCACCGGATCAGTGCGTGATGAGCCATGTGATCAGTGCAGGATCAATTACGTGATCAGTGCATGGTCAGTCACATGACCAGTACATGGTAGCTACGTGATCATTGCGTGATCAGCCACGTGATCAGTTCATGATAGCTATGTGATCAGTGCATGATAGCCACATGATCAGTGCATGATCAGTCACGTGATACATGTGTGATCAGCCACGTGATCAGCGCATGATGAGCCACGTGATCAGTGGAGGATCAATTACGTGATCAGTGCATGATCAGTCACGTGACAAGTACATGGTTGCTACGTGATCCTTGCATGATCAGCCACATGAGCAGAGCATGATAGCCACGTGATCAGTGCATGATCAGTCACGTGATCAGTACATGATCAGTCACGTGAACAGTGCATGATCATTTACGTGATCTGTGCATGATCAGTCACGTTACCAGTATATGGTAGTTACGTGATCATTCCATGAGGAGCCACGTGAGAAGTGCATGATAGCCACGTGATGTGTGCATGATCAGTTACGTGAGCAGAGTATGATCAGCCACGTGATCAGTGCATGAGTGCCACGTGATCAGTGCATGTTATGTCAGGTGACAGGTGTGTGATCAGCCACGTGAACAGTGCATGCTCAGCCACGTGATCAGTGCATGATAGCCACGTGATCAGTGCATGATCAGTTACGTGAGCAGTGTATGATCAGTCACGTGATCAGTGCATGATCAGTCATGTGACCAGTACATGGTAGCTGCGTGATCATGGCATGATCAGCCACGTGAGCAGTGCATGATAGCCACGTGATCAGTGCATGATCAGACACGAGATCAATGCATGATCAGTCACGTGATCAGTGCATGATCAGCCACGTGATCAGTGCATGACCAGGCAAGTGATCAGTGTATGTCCAGCCAAGTGATCAGTGCATGATAGCCACGTGATCAGTGCATGAGAGCCACGTGATCAGTGCATGGTCAGTCACGTGATACATGTGTGATCAGCCACGTGATCAGTGCGTGATGAGCAACGTGATCAGTGCAGGATCAGTTACGTGATCAGTGCATGATCAGTCACGTGACCAGTACATGGTTGCTTCGTGATCGTTGCATGATCAGCCACGTGAGCAGAGCATGATAGCCACGTGATCAGTGCATGATCAGTTACGTGAGCAGTGTATGACCAGACACGTGATCAGTGCATGGTCAGACGCGTGAACAGTGTATGATCAGCCACGTGATCAGTGCATGATATCCAAGTGATCAGTGCATGATCATCACGTGATCAGTGTATGATCAGCCACGTGAACAGTGCATGCTCAGTCACGTGATCTGGGCCTGCTGAGCTGCGTGATTACTGTCTGCTCATCTGCTTGACAATTGCCAGCTGAGCTGCACGATTCCTGCCTGTCATCTGCTTGACAATTGCCAGCTGTGCTGCGTAATTCCTGCCTGCTCAGCTGCTTGATTATTGCCAGCTGAGCAGCATGATTCCTCACACCTGTGTTCCATGATTATTGCCTGCTGAATGTTTGATTCATGCCTACTCAGCTCTTTGTTTATTGCCTCCAGAGGCACATGATCACTGTATGATAGCAAACAAGATCAGCGCATGATCAGTCACATGATCAGCGCCATTAAGTCACGTGATCACTACATGATAGTCATGTGATCAGTCCATGCTCAGTCACGGTTTCAGTGCATGATCAGCCACGTGATCAGTGCATGATCTGTCACAAGATTAGTGTATGATCATCCACGTGATCAGTGCACGGGCAGTCATGTGATCAGTGCATGATATAGACCTGAACAGTGCATGATCAGTCTCGTGATCAGTGCATGATAGCCACGTGATCAGTGCATGATCAGTCACCTGATGGGTGTATGATCATTCACGTGACCTGTACATGGTAGTTACGTGATCATTGCATGATCAGCCACGTGAGTAGTTCATGACAGCCACGTGATCACTGCATGATCAGCCACGTGATCAGTGCATGACCAGGCACGTGATCAGTGTATGTTCCAGCCAAGTGATCAGTGCATGATAGCCACGTGATCAGTGCATGATCAGTCACGTGATCAGTGCATGATCAGTTACGTGATCAGTGTATGATCAGCCACGTGATCAGTGCATGATCAGCCACGTGATCAGTGCATGATCAGTTACGTGATCAGTGCATGATCAGTCACGTGACCAGTACATGGTAGCTACGTGATCATTGCCTGATCAGCCACGTGATCAGTGCATGATAGCCACGTGATCAGTGCATGATATGTCACATGACAGGTGTGTGATCAGCCACGTGAACAGTGCATGTTCAGCCACGTGATCAGTGCATGATAGCCACGTGATCAGTGCATGATCAGTCACCTGAGCAGTGCATGATCAGCCACGTGATCACTGCATGATCAGCCACATGATCAGTGCATGATCAATTACCTGATCAGTGCATGATCAGTCACGTGACCAGTACATGGCAGCTCCGTGATCATTGCATGATCAGCCACGTGATCAGTGCATGATAGCCACGTGATCAGTGCATGATAGCCACGTGATCAGTGCATGATTAGTCACGTGATACGTGCATGATCAGCCACGTGATCAGTGCATGATAGCCACGTGATCAGTGCAGGATAGCCACGTGATCACTGCATGATTAGTCACGTGATCAGTGCATGATCAGTCACGTGATCAGTGTGATCAGCCACCGGATCAGTGCATGATGAGCCACGTGATCAGTGCAGGATCAATTACGTGATCAGTGCATGGTCAGTCACGTGACCAGTGCATGGTAGCTACGTGATCAGTGCATGATCAGCCACGTGATCAGTTCATGATCAGCTATGTGATCAGTGCATGATAGCCACGTGATCAGTGCATGATCAGTCACGTGATACATGTGTGATCAGCCACGTGATCAGCGCATGATGAGCCACGTGATCAGTGCAGGATCAATTACGTGATCAGTGCATGATCAGTCACGTGACAAGTACATGGTTGCTACGTGATCCTTGCATGATCAGCCACATGAGCAGAGCATGATAGCCACGTGATCAGTGCATGATCAGTCACGTGATCAGTACATGATCAGTCACGTGAACAGTGCATGATCATTTACGTGATCTGTGCAGGATCAGTCACGTTACCAGTATATGGTAGTTACGTGATCATTCCATGAGGAGCCACGTGAGCAGTGCATGATAGCCACGTGATGTGTGCATGATCAGTTACGTGAGCAGAGTATGATCAGCCACGTGATCAGTGCATGAGTGCCACGTGATCAGTGCATGTTATGTCAGGTGACAGGTGTGTGATCAGCCACGTGAACAGTGCATGCTCAGCCACGTGATCAGTGCATGATAGCCACGTGATCAGTGCATGATCAGTCACGTGAGCAGTGCATGATCAGCCACGTGATCAGTGCATGATCAGTCATGTGACCAGTACATGGTAGCTGCGTGATCATGGCATGATCAGCCACGTGAGCAGTGCATGATAGCCACGTGATCAGTGCATGATCAGACACGAGATCAGTGCATGATCAGTCACGTGATCAGTGCATGATCAGCCACGTGATCAGTGCATGACCAGGCACGTGATCAGTGTATGTCCAGCCAAGTGATCAGTGCATGATAGCCACGTGATCAGTGCATGAGAGCCACGTGATCAGTGCATGGTCAGTCACGTGATACATGTGTGATCAGCCACGTGATCAGTGCGTGATGAGCAACGTGATCAGTGCAGGATCAATTACGTGATCAGTGCATGATCAGTCACGTGACCAGTACATGGTTGCTACGTGATCGTTGCATGATCAGCCACGTGAGCAGAGCATGATAGCCACGTGATCAGTGCATGATCAGTTACGTGAGCAGTGTATGATCAGCCACGTGATCAGTGCATGGTCAGACACGTGAACAGTGTATGATCAGCCACGTGATCAGTGCATGATATCCAAGTGATCAGTACATGATCATCACGTGATCAGTATATGATCAGCCACGTGAACAGTGCATGCTCAGTCACGTGATCTGGGCCTGCTGAGCTGCGTGATTACTGTCTGCTCGTCTGCTTGACAATTGCCAGCTGAGCTGCACGATTCCTGCCTGTCATCTGCTTGACAATTGCCAGCTGTGCTGCGTAATTCCTGCCTGCTCAGCTGCTTGATTATTGCCAGCTGAGCAGCATGATTCCTCACACCTGTGTTCCATGATTATTGCCTGCTGAATGTTTGATTCATGCCTACTCAGCTCTTTGTTTATTGCCTCCAGAGGCACATGATCACTGTATGATAGCAAACAAGATCAGCGCATGATCAGTCACATGATCAGCGCCATTAAGTCACGTGATCACTACATGATAGTCATGTGATCAGTCCATGCTCAGTCACGGTATCAGTGCATGATCAGCCACGTGATCAGTGCATGATCTGTCACAAGATTAGTGTATGATCATCCACGTGATCAGTGCACGGGCAGTCATGTGATCAGTGCATGATATAGACCTGAACAGTGCATGATCAGTCTCGTGATCAGTGCATGATAGCCACGTGATCAGTGCATGATCAGTCACCTGATGGGTGTATGATCATTCACGTGACCTGTACATGGTAGTTACGTGATCATTGCATGATCAGCCACGTGAGTAGTTCATGACAGCCACGTGATCACTGCATGATCAGCCACGTGATAAGTGCATGACCAGGCACGTGATCAGTGTATGTCCAGCCAAGTGATCAGTGCATGATAGCCACGTGATCAGTGCATGATCAGTCACGTGATCAGTGCATGATCAGTTATGTGATCAGTGTATGATCAGCCACGTGATCAGTGCATGATCAGCCACATGATCAGTGCATGATCAATTACGTGATCAGTGCATGATCAGTCACGTGACCAGTACATGGTAGCTACGTGATCATTGCCTGATCAGCCACATGATCAGTGCATGATAGCCACGTGATCAGTGCATGATAGCCACGTGATCAGTGCATGATCAGTAATGTGATACGTGTGTGATCAGCCACGTGATCAGTGCATGATATCCACGTGATCAGTGCATGACAGCCACGTGATCAGTGCATGAGAGCCACGTGATCAGTGCATGATCAGTCACGTGATACATGTGTGATCAGCCACGTGATCAGTGCATGATGAGCCACGTGATCAGTGCAGGATCAATTACGTGATCAGTGCATGATCAGTCACGTGACCAGTACATGGTTGCTACGTGATCATTGCATGATCAGCCACGTTAGAAGAGCATGATAGCCACGTGGTCAGTGCATGATCAGTCACGTGATCAGTACATGATCAGTCACGTGAACAGTGCATGATCATTTACGTGATCTTTACATGATCAGTCACGTTACCAGTATATGGTTGCTACGTGATCATTCCATGACGAGCCACGTGAGCAGTGCATGATAGCCACGTGATGTGTGCATGAGTTACGTGAGCAGAGTATGATCAGCCACGTGATCAGTGCATGAGTGCCACGTGATCAGTGCATGATATGTCACATGACAGGTGTGTGATCAGCCACGTGAACAGTGCATGTTCAGCCACGTGATCAGTGCATGATAGCCACGTGATCAGTGCATGATCAGTTACGTGAGCAGTGTATGGTCAGCCACGTGATCAGTGCATGGTCAGACACGTGAACAGTGTATGATCAGCCACGTGATCAGTGCATGATATCCAAGTGATCAGTGCATGATCATCACGTGATCAGTGTATGATCAGCCACGTGAACAGTGCATGCTCAGTCCCGTGATCTGGGCCTGCTGAGCTGCGTGATTACTGTCTGCTCATCTGCTTGACAATTGCCAGCTGAGCTGCACGATTCCTGCCTGTCATCTGCTTGACAATTGCCAGCTGTGCTGCGTAATTCCTGCCTGCTCAGCTGCTTGATTATTGCCAGCTGAGCAGCATGATTCCTCACACCTGAGTTCCATGATTATTGCCTGCTGACTGTTTGATTCGTGCCTACTCAGCTCTTTGTTTATTGCCTCCAGAGGCACATGATCAGTGTATGATAGCAAACATGATCAGCGCATGATCAGTCACATGATCAGCGCCATTAAGTCACGTGATCACTACATGATAGTCATGTGATCAGTCCATGCTCAGTCACGGTATCAGTGCATGATCAGCCACGTGATCAGTGCATGATCTGTCACAAGATTAGTGTATGATCATCCACGTGATCAGTGCACGGGCAGTCATGTGATCAGTGCATGATATAGACGTGAACAGTGCATGATCAGTCTCGTGATCAGTGCATGATAGCCACGTGATCAGTGCATGATCAGTCACCTGATGGGTGTATGATCATTCACGTGACCTGTACATGGTAGCTACATGATCATTGCATGATCAGCCACGTGAGTAGTTCATGATAGCCACGTGATCACTGCATGATCAGTCACGTGATCAGTGCCTGATCAGTCATGTGACCAGTACATGGTAGCTGCGTGATCATGGCATGATCAGCCACGTGAGCAGTGCATGATAGCCACGTGATCAGTGCATGATCAGACACGAGCTCAGTGCATGATCAGTCACGTGATCAGTGCATGATCAGCCACGTGATCAGTGCATGACCAGGCACGTGATCAGTGTATGTCCAGCCAAGTGATCAGTGCATGATAGCCACGTGATCAGTGCATGATCATTCACATGATCAGTGCATGATCAGTCATGTGATAGGTGTGTGATCAGCCACGTGAACAGTGCATGCTCAGTCACGTGATCAGGGCCTGCTGAGCTGCGTGATTACTGTCTGCTCATCTGCTTGACAATTGCCAGCTGAGCTGCACGATTCCTGCCTGTCAGCTGCTTGACAATTGCCACCTGTGCTGCGTAATTCCTGCCTGCTCATCTACTTGATTATTGCCAGCTCAGCAGCATGATTTCTCAGAGGTGAATTACATGATTATAGCCTGCTGACTGATTCCTGCCTACTCAGCTCTATGTTCATTGCCTCCATAGGCACATGATCAGTGTGTGACACCAAACATGATCAGCACATGATCAGTCACATGATCAATGCATGATAAGCCAGGTGATCAGTGCATGATCAATTATGTGATCAGTGCATGATCAGTCATGTGACAAGTACATGGTAGCTGCGTGATCATTGCATGATCAGCCACGTGAGCAGTGCATGATAGCCACGTGATCAGTGCATGATCAGTCACGTGATCTCTGCATGATCAGTTACGTGATCTGTGCATGATCAGTCACATGATCAGTGCATGATCAATTACCTGATCAGTGCATGATCAGTCACGTGACCAGTGCATGGCAGCTCCGTGATCATTGCATGATCAGCCACGTGATCAGTGCATGATAGCCACGTGATCAGTGCATGATAGCCACGTGATCAGTGCATGATTAGTCACGTGATACGTGTGTGATCAGCCACGTGATCAGTGCATGTTATCCACGTGATCAGTGCAGGATAGCCACGTGATCACTTCATGATTATTTACGTGATCTGTACATGATCAGTCACGTGATACGAGTGTGATCAGCCACCGGATCAGTGCGTGATGAGCCATGTGATCAGTGCAGGATCAATTACGTGATCAGTGCATGATCAGTCACATGACCAGTACATGGTAGCTACGTGATCATTGCGTGATCAGCCACGTGATCAGTTCATGATAGCTATGTGATCAGTGCATGATAGCCACATGATCAGTGCATGATCAGTCACGTGATACATGTGTGATCAGCCACGTGATCAGCGCATGATGAGCCACGTGATCAGTGCAGGATCAATTACGTGATCAGTGCATGATCAGTCACGTGACAAGTACATGGTTGCTACGTGATCCTTGCATGATCAGCCACATGAGCAGAGCATGATAGCCACGTGATCAGTGCATGATCAGTCACGTGATCAGTACATGATCAGTCACGTGAACAGTGCATGATCATTTACGTGATCTGTGCATGATCAGTCACGTTACCAGTATATGGTAGTTACGTGATCATTCCATGAGGAGCCACGTGAGAAGTGCATGATAGCCACGTGATGTGTGCATGATCAGTTACGTGAGCAGAGTATGATCAGCCACGTGATCAGTGCATGAGTGCCACGTGATCAGTGCATGTTATGTCAGGTGACAGGTGTGTGATCAGCCACGTGAACAGTGCATGTTCAGCCACGTGATCAGTGCATGATAGCCACGTGATCAGTGCATGATCAGTTACGTGAGCAGTGTATGATCAGCCACGTGAGCAGTGCATGGTCAGACACGTGAACAGTGTATGATCAGCCACGTGATCAGTGCATGATATCCAAGTGATCAGTACATGATCATCACGTGATCAGTGTATGATCAGCCACGTGAACAGTGCATGCTCAGTCACGTGATCTGGGCCTGCTGAGCTGCGTGATTACTGTCTGCTCATCTGCTTGACAATTGCCAGCTGAGCTTCACGATTCCTGCCTGCTCAGCTGCTTGATTATTGCCAACTGAGCAGCATGATTCCTCACACCTGTGTTCCATGATTATTGCCTGCTGACTGTTTGATTCGTGCCTACTCAGCTCTTTGTTTATTGCCTCCAGAGGCACATGATCAGTGTATGATAGCAAACATGATCAGCGCATGATCAGTCACATGATCAGTGCCATTAAGTCACGTGATCACTACATGATAGTCATGTGATCAGTCCATGCTCAGTCACGGTATCAGTGCATGATCAGCCACGTGATCAGTGCATGATCTGTCACAAGATTAGTGTATGATCATCCACGTGATCAGTGCACGGGCAGTCATGTTATCAGTGCATGATATAGACGTGAACAGTGCATGATCAGTCCCGTGATCATTGCATGATCAGCCACGTGAGTAGTTCATGATCGCCACGTGATCACTGCATGATCAGTCACGTGATCAGTGCATGATCAGTCACGTGACCAGTACATGGTAGCTGCGTGATCATGGCATGATCAGCCACGTGAGCAGTGCATGATAGCCACGTGATCAGTGCATGATCAGACACGAGATCAGTGCATGATCAGTCACGTGATCAGTGCATGATCAGCCACGTGATCAGTGCATGACCAGGCACGTGATCAGTGTATGTCCAGCCAAGTGATCAGTGCATGATAGCCACGTGATCAGTGCATTAGAGCCACGTGATCAGTGCATAGTCAGTCACGTGATACATGTGTGATCAGCCACGTGATCAGTGCGTGATGAGCCACGTGATCAGTGCAGGATCAATTACGTGATCAGTGCATGATCAGTCACGTGACCAGTACATGGTTGCTACGTGATCGTTGCATGATCAGCCACGTGAGCAGAGCATGATAGCCACGTGATCAGTGCATGATCAGTTACGTGAGCAGTTTATGATCAGCCACGTGATCAGTGCATGGTCAGACACGTGAACAGTGTATGATCAGCCACGTGATCAGTGCATGATATCCAAGTGATCAGTGCATGATCATCACGTGATCAGTGTATGATCAGCCACGTGAACAGTGCATGCTCAGTCACGTGATCTGGGCCTGCTGAGCTGCGTGATTACTGTCTGCTCATCTGCTTGACAATTGCCAGCTGAGCTGCACGATTCCTGCCTGTCATCTGCTTGACAATTGCCAGCTGTGCTGCGTAATTCCTGCCTGCTCAGCTGCTTGATTATTGCCAGCTGAGCAGCATGATTCCTCACAACTGTGTTCCATGATTATTGCCTGCTGACTGTTTGATTCGTGCCTACTCAGCTCTTTGTTTATTGCCTCCAGAGGCACATGATCACTGTATGATAGCAAACATGATCAGCGCATAATCAGTCACATGATCAGCGCCATTAAGTCACGTGATCACTACATGATAGTCATGTGATCAGTCCATGCTCAGTCACGGTATCAGTGCATGATCAGCCACGTGATCAGTGCATGATCTGTCACAAGATTAGTGTATGATCATCCACGTGATCAGTGCACAGGCAGTCATGTTATCAGTGCATGATATAGACGTGAACAGTGCATGATCAGTCTCGTGATCATTGCATGATCAGCCACGTGAGTAGTTCATGATCGCCACGTGATCACTGCATGATCAGTCACGTGATCAGTGCATGATCAGTCATGTGACCAGTACATGGTAGCTGCGTGATCATGGCATGATCAGCCACGTGAGCAGTGCATGATAGCCACGTGATCAGTGCATGATCAGACACGAGATCAGTGCATGATCAGTCACGTGATCAGTGCATGATCAGCCAAGTGATCAGTGCATGATAGCCACGTGATCAGTGCATGAGAGCCACGTGATCAATGCATGGTCAGTCACGTGATACATGTGTGATCAGCCACGTGATCAGTGCGTGATGAGCCACGTGATCAGTGCAGGATCAATTACGTGATCAGTGCATGATCAGTCACGTGACCAGTACATGGTTGCTACGTGATCGTTGCATGATCAGCCACGTGAGCAGAGCATGATAGCCACGTGATCAGTGCATGATCAGTTACGTGAGCAGTGTATGATCAGCCACGTGATCAGTGCATGGTCAGACACGTGAACAGTGTATGATCAGCCACGTGATCAGTGCATGATATCCAAGTGATCAGTGCATGATCATCACGTGATCAGTGTATGATCAGCCACGTGAACAGTGCATGCTCAGTCACGTGATCTGGCCTGCTGAGCTGCGTGATTACTGTCTGCTCATCTGCTTGACAATTGCCAGCTGAGCTGCACGATTCCTGCCTGTCATCTGCTTGACAATTGCCAGCTGTGCTGCGTAATTCCTGCCTGCTCAGCTGCTTGATTATTGCCAGCTGAGCAGCATGATTCCTCACACCTGAGTTCCATGATTATTGCCTGCTGACTGTTTGATTCGTGCCTACTCAGCTCTTTGTTTATTGCCTCCAGAGGCACATGATCAGTGTATGATAGCAAACATGATCAGCGCATGATCAGTCACATGATCAGCGCCATTAAGTCACGTGATCACTACATGATAGTCATGTGATCAGTCCATGCTCAGTCACGGTATCAGTGCATGATCAGCCACGTGATCAGTGCATGATCTGTCACAAGATTAGTGTATGATCATCCACGTGATCAGTGCACGGGCAGTCATGTGATCAGTGCATGATATAGACGTGAACAGTGCATGATCAGTCTCGTGATCAGTGCATGATAGCCACGTGATCAGTGCATGATCAGTCACCTGATGGGTGTATGATCATTCACGTGACCTGTACATGGTAGCTACGTGATCATTGCATGATCAGCCACGTGAGTAGTTCATGATAGCCACGTGATCACTGCATGATCAGTCACGTGATCAGTGCCTGATCAGTCACGTGACCAGTACATGGTAGCTACGTGATCAGTGGCATGATCAGCCACGTGAGCAGTGCATGATAGCCACGTGATCAGTGCATGATCAGACACGAGCTCAGTGCATGATCAGTCACGTGATCAGTGCATGATCAGCCACGTGATCAGTGCATGATCAGGCACGTGATCAGTGTATGATCCAGCCACGTGATCAGTGCATGATAGCCACGTGATCAGTGCATGATCATCCACATGATCAGTGCATGATCAGTCATGTGATCAGTGTGTGATCAGCCACGTGATCAGTGCATGCTCAGTCACGTGATCAGGGCCTGCTGAGCTGCGTGATTACTGTCTGCTCATCTGCTTGACAATTGCCAGCTGAGCTGCACGATTCCTGCCTGTCAGCTGCTTGACAATTGCCACCTGTGCTGCGTAATTCCTGCCTGCTCATCTACTTGATTAGTGCCAGCTCAGCAGCATGATTTCTCAGTGAATTACATGATTATAGCCTGCTGACTGATTCCTGCCTACTCAGCTCTATGTTCATTGCCTCCAGAGGCACATGATCAGTGCATGACACCAAACATGATCAGCACATGATCAGTCACGTGATCAATGCATGATAAGCCAGGTGATCAGTGCATGATCAATTATGTGATCAGTGCATGATCAGTCACGTGACCAGTACATGGTAGCTACATGATCTTTGCATGATCAGCCACGTGATCAGTGCATGATAGCCACGTGATCAGTGCATGATCAGTCACGTGATCACTGCATGATCAGTTACGTGATCTGTGCATGATCAGCCACGTGATCAGTGCATGATCAGTTACCTGATCAGTGCATGATCAGTCACGTGACCAGTGCATGGCAGCTCCGTGATCATTGCATGATCAGCCACGTGATCAGTGCATGATAGCCACGTGATCAGTGCATGATAGCCACGTGATCAGTGCATGATCAGTCACGTGATACGTGTGTGATCAGCCACGTGATCAGTGCATGTTATCCACGTGATCAGTGCAGGATAGCCACGTGATCACTTCATGATCAGTCACGTGATCAGTGCATGATCAGTCACGTGATACAGTGTGATCAGCCACGGGATCAGTGCGTGATGAGCCATGTGATCAGTGCAGGATCAATCACGTGATCAGTGCATGATCAGTCACGTGATCAGTGCATGGTAGCTACGTGATCAGTGCGTGATCAGCCACGTGATCAGTTCATGATAGCTATGTGATCAGTGCATGATAGCCACATGATCAGTGCATGATCAGTCACGTGATACATGTGTGATCAGCCACTTGATCAGCGCATGATGAGCCACGTGATCAGTGCAGGATCAATTACGTGATCAGTGCATGATCAGTCACGTGACAAGTACATGGTTGCTACGTGATCCTTGCATGATCAGCCACATGAGCAGAGCATGATAGCCACGTGATCAGTGCATGATCAGTCGCGTGATCAGTACATGATCAGTCACGTGAACAGTGCATGATCATTTACGTGATCTGTGCATGATCAGTCACGTTACCAGTATATGGTAGTTACGTGATCATTCCATGAGGAGCCACGTGAGCAGTGCATGATAGCCACGTGATGTGTGCATGATCAGTTACGTGAACAGTGTGTGATCAGCCACGTGATCAGTGCATGAGTGCCACGTGATCAGTGCATGTTATGTCAGGTGACAGGTGTGTGATCAGCCACGTGAACGGTGCATGATCAGCCACGTGATCAGTGCATGATAGCCACGTGATCAGTGCATGATCAGTTACGTGAGCAGTGTATGATCAGCCACGTGATCAGTGCATGGTCAGACACGTGAACAGTGTATGATCAGCCACGTGATCAGTGCATGATATCCAAGTGATCAGTGCATGATCATCACGTGATCAGTGTATGATCAGCCACGTGAACAGTGCATGCTCAGTCACGTGATCTGGGCCTGCTGAGCTGCGTGATTACTGTCTGCTCATCTGCTTGACAATTGCCAGCTGAGCTTCACGATTCCTGCCTGCTCAGCTGCTTGATTATTGCCAACTGAGCAGCATGATTCCTCACACCTGTGTTCCATGATTATTGCCTGCTGACTGTTTGATTCGTGCCTACTCAGCTCTTTGTTTATTGCCTCCAGAGGCACATGATCAGTGTATGATAGCAAACATGATCAGCGCATGATCAGTCACATGATCAGTGCCATTAAGTCACGTGATCACTACATGATAGTCATGTGATCAGGCCATGCTCAGTCACGGTATCAGTGCATGATCAGCCACGTGATCAGTGCATGATCTGTCACAAGATTAGTGTATGATCATCCACGTGATCAGTGCACGGGCAGTCATGTTATCAGTGCATGATATAGACGTGAACAGTGCATGATCAGTCCCGTGATCATTGCATGATCAGCCACGTGAGTAGTTCATGATCAGCCACGTGATCACTGCATGATCAGTTACGTGATCAGTGCATGATCAGTCATGTGACCAGTACATGGTAGCTGCGTGATCATGCATGATCAGCCACGTGAGCAGTGCATGATAGCCACGTGATCAGTGCATGATCAGACACGTGATCAGTGCATGATCAGTCACGTGATCAGTGCATGATCAGCCGCGTGATCAGTGCATGACCAGGCACGTGATCAGTGTATGTCAGCCACGTGATCAGTGCATGATAGCCACGTGATCAGTGCATGAGCCACGTGATCAGTGCATAGTCAGTCACGTGATACATGTGTGATCAGCCACGTGATCAGTGCGTGATGAGCCACGTGATCAGTGCAGGATCAATTACGTGATCAGTGCATGATCAGTCACGTGACCAGTACATGGTTGCTTCGTGATCGTGCATGTTCAGCCACGTGAGCAGAGCATGATAGCCACGTGATCAGTGCATGATCAGTTACGTGAGCAGTTTATGATCAGCCACGTGATCAGTGCATGGTCAGACGCGTGAACAGTGTATGATCAGCCACGTGATCAGTGCATGATATCCACATGATCAGTGCATGATCATCACGTGATCAGTGTATGATCAGCCACGTGAACAGTGCATGCTCAGTCACGTGATCTGGGCCTGCTGAGCTGCGTGATTACTGTCTGCTCATCTGTTTGACAATTGCCAGCTGAGCCTCACGATTCCTGCCTGTCATCTGCTTGACAATTGCCAGCTGTGCTGCGTAATTCCTGCCTGCTCAGCTGCTTGATTATTGCCAGCTGAGCAGCATGATTCCTCACACCTGTGTTCCATGATTATTGCCTGCTGACTGTTTGATTCGTGCCTACTCAGCTCTTTGTTTATTGCCTCCAGAGGCACATGATCACTGTATGATAGCAAACATGATCAGCGCATAATCAGTCACATGTTCAGCGCCATTAAGTCACGTGATCACTACATGATAGTCATGTGATCAGTCCATGCTCAGTCACGGTATCAGTGCATGATCAGCCACGTGATCAGTGCATGATCTGTCACAAGATTAGTGTATGATCATCCACGTGATCAGTGCACAGGCAGTCATGTTATCAGTGCATGATATAGACGTGAACAGTGCATGATCAGTCTCGTGATCATTGCATGATCAACCACGTGAGTAGTTCATGATCAGCCACGTGATCACTGCATGATCAGTCACGTGATCAGTGCATGATCAGTCATGTGACCAGTACATGGTAGCTGCGTGATCATGGCATGATCAGCCACGTGAGCAGTGCATGATAGCCACGTGATCAGTGCATGATCAGACACGAGATCAGTGCATGATCAGTCACGTGATCAGTGCACGATCAGCCAAGTGATCAGTGCATGATAGCCACGTGATCAGTGCATGAGAGCCACGTGATCAATGCATGGTCAGTCACGTGATACATGTGTGATCAGCCACGTGATCAGTGCGTGATGAGCCACGTGATCAGTGCAGGATCAATTACGTGATCAGTGCATGATCAGTCACGTGACCAGTACATGGTTGCTACGTGATCGTTGCATGATCAGCCACGTGAGCAGAGCATGATAGCCACGTGATCAGTGCATGATCAGTTACGTGAGCAGTGTATGATCAGCCACGTGATCAGTGCATGGTCAGACACGTGAACAGTGTATGATCAGCCACGTGATCAGTGCATGATATCCAAGTGATCAGTGCATGATCATCACGTGATCAGTGTATGATCAGCCACGTGAACAGTGCATGCTCAGTCACGTGATCTGGGCCTGCTGAGCTGCGTGATTACTGTCTGCTCATCTGCTTGACAATTGCCAGCTGAGCTGCACGATTCCTGCCTGTCATCTGCTTGACAATTGCCAGCTGTGCTGCGTAATTCCTGCCTGCTCAGCTGCTTGATTATTGCCAGCTGAGCAGCATGATTCCTCACAGCTGAGTTCCATGATTATTGCCTGCTGAATGTTTGATTCATGCCTACTCAGCTCTTTGTTTATTGCCTCCAGAGGCACATGATCAGTGTATGATAGCAAACAAGATCAGCGCATGATCAGTCACATGATCAGCGCCATTAAGTCACGTGATCACTACATGATAGTCATGTGATCAGTCCATGCTCAGTCACGGTATCAGTGCATGATCAGCCACGTGATCAGTGCATGATCTGTCACAAGATTAGTGTATGATCATCCACGTGATCGGTGCACGGGCAGTCATGTGATCAGTGCATGATATAGACCTGAACAGTGCATGATCAGTCTCGTGATCAGTGCATGATAGCCACGTGATCAGTGCATGATCAGTCACCTGATGGGTGTATGATCATTCACGTAACCTGTACATGGTAGTTACGTGATCATTGCATGATCAGCCACGTGAGTAGTTCATGACAGCCACGTGATCACTGCATGATCAGCCACGTGATAAGTGCATGACCAGGCACGTGATCAGTGTATGCCAGCCAAGTGATCAGTGCATGATAGCTGCGTGATCAGTGCATGATCAGTCACGTGATCAGTGCATGATCAGTTATGTGATCAGTGTATGATCAGCCACGTGATCAGTGCATGATCAGCCACGTGATCAGTGCATGATCAGTCACGTGACCAGTACATGGTAGCTACGTGATCATTGCCTGATCAGCCACATGATCAGTGCATGATAGCCACGTGATCAGTGCATGATAGCCACGTGATCAGTGCATGATCAGTCATGTGATACGTGTGTGATCAGCCACGTGATCAGTGCATGATATCCACGTGATCAGTGCATGACAGCCACGTGATCAGTGCATGAGAGCCACGTGATCAGTGCATGATCAGTCACGTGATACATGTGTGATCAGCCACGTGATCAGTGCATGATGAGCCACGTGATCAGTGCAGGATCAATTACGTGATCAGTGCATGATCAGTCACGTGACCAGTACATGGTTGCTACGTGATCATTGCATGATCAGCCACGTGAGAAGAGCATGATAGCCACGTGATCAGTACATGATCAGTCACGTGAACAGTGCATGATCATTTACGTGATCTTTGCATGATCAGTCACGTTACCAGTATATGGTTGCTACGTGATCATTCCATGACGAGCCACGTGAGCAGTGCATGATAGCCGCGTGATGTGTGCATGAGTTACGTGAGCAGAGTATGATCAGCCACGTGATCAGTGCATGAGTGCCACGTGATCAGTGCATGATATGTCACGTGACAGGTGTGTGATCAGCCACGTGAACAGTGCATGTTCAGCCACGTGATCAGTGCATGATAGCCACGTGATCAGTGCATGATCAGTTACGTGAGCAGTGTATGGTCAGCCACGTGATCAGTGCATGGTCAGACATGTGAACAGTGTATGATCAGCCACGTGATCAGTGCATGATATCCAAGTGATCAGTGCATGATCATCACGTGATCAGTGTGTGATCAGCCACGTGAACAGTGCATGCTCAGTCCCGGGATCTGGGCCTGCTGAGCTGCGTGATTACTGTCTGCTCATCTCCTTGACAATTGCCAGCTGAGCTGCACGATTCCTGCCTGTCATCTGCTTGACAATTGCCAGCTGTGCTGCGTAATTCCTGCCTGCTCAGCTGCTTGATTATTGCCAGCTGAGCAGCATGATTCCTCACACCTGAGTTCCATGATTATTGCCTGCTGACTGTTTGATTCGTGCCTACTCAGCTCTTTGTTTATTGCCTCCAGAGGCACATGATCAGTGTATGATAGCAAACATGATCAGCGCATGATCAGTCACATGATCAGCGCCATTGAGTCACGTGATCAGTACATGATAGTCATGTGATCAGTCCATGCTCAGTCACGGTATCAGTGCATGATCAGCCACGTGATCAGTGCATGATCTGTCACAAGATTAGTGTATGATCATCCACGTGATCAGTGCACGGGCAGTCATGTGATCAGTGCATGATATAGACGTGAACAATGCATGATCAGTCTCGTGATCAGTGCATGATAGCCACGTGATCAGTGCATGATCAGTCACCTGATGGGTGTATGATCATTCATGTGACCTGTACATGGTAGCTACATGATCATTGCATGATCAGCCACGTGAGTAGTGCATGATAGCCACGTGATCACTGCATGATCAGTCACGTGATCAGTGCATGATCAGTCATGTGACCAGTACATGGTAGCTGCGTGATCATGCATGATCAGCCACGTGAGCAGTGCATGATAGCCACGTGATCAGTGCATGATCAGACACGTGATCAGTGCATGATCAGTCACGTGATCAGTGCATGATCAGCCACGTGATCAGTGCATGATCAGCCACGTGATCAGTGTATGTCAGCCACGTGATCAGTGCATGATAGCCACGTGATCAGTGCATGATCAGTCACGTGATCAGTGCATGATCAGTCACGTGATCAGTGTGTGATCAGCCACGTGATCAGTGCATGATCAGTCACGTGATCAGGGCCTGCTGAGCTGCGTGATTACTGTCTGCTCATCTGCTTGACAATTGCCAGCTGAGCTGCATGATTCCTGCCTGTCAGCTGCTTGACAATTGCCACCTGTGCTGCGTAATTCCTGCCTGCTCATCTACTTGATTATTGCCAGCTCAGCAGCATGATTTCTCAGAGGTGAGTTACATGATTATAGCCTGCTGACTGATTCGTGCCTACTCAGCTCTATGTTCATTGCCTCCATAGGCACATGATCAGTGTATGACACCAAACATGATCAGTGCATGATCAGTCACGTGATCAGTGCATGATCAGCCACGTGATCAGTGCATGATCAGTTATGTGATCAGTGCATGATCAGTCATGTGACAGTACATGGTAGCTGCGTGATCAGTGCATGATCAGCCACGTGAGCATGCATGATAGCCACGTGATCAGTGCATGATCACGTGATCAGTGCATGATCAGTCACGTGATCAGTGCATGATCAGCCACGTGATCAGTGCATGATCAGCCACGTGATCAGTGCATGATCAGCCACGTGATCAGTGCATGATAGCCACGTGATCAGTGCATGATCATCACGTGATCAGTGCATGATCAGTCACGTGATCAGTGTGTGATCAGCCACGTGAACAGTGCATGCTCAGTCACGTGATCAGGGCCTGCTGAGCTGCGTGATTACTGTCTGCTCATCTGCTTGACAATTGCCAGCTGAGCTGCACGATTCCTGCCTGTCATCTGCTTGACAATTGCCAGCTGTGCTGCGTAATTCCTGCCTGCTCAGCTGCTTGATTATTGCCAGCTGAGCAGCATGATTCCTCACAGCTGAGTTCCATGATTATAGCCTGCTGACTGATTCGTGCCTACTCAGCTCTTTGTTCATTGCCTCCAGAGGCACATGATCAGTGTATGATAGCAAACATGATCAGTGCATGATCAGTCACATGATCAGTGCATGATAAGCCACGTGATCAGTGCATGATCAGTCACGTGATCAGTGCATGATCAGTCACGTGACAGTGCATGATAGCTGCGTGATCAGTGCATGATCAGCCACGTGATCAGTGCATGATAGCCACGTGATCAGTGCATGATCAGTCACGTGATCAGTGCATGATCAGTCACGTGATCAGTGCATGATCGATCACGTGATCAGTGCATGATCAGTTACGTGATCAGTGCATGATCAGTCACGTGATCAGTGCATGGCAGCTCCGTGATCAGTGCATGATCAGCCACGTGATCAGTGCATGATAGCCACGTGATCAGTGCATGATCAGCCACGTGATCAGTGCATGATCAGTCACGTGATAGTGCATGATCAGCCACGTGATCAGTGCATGATCAGCCACGTGATCAGTGCATGATAGCCACGTGATCAGTGCATGATCAGTCACGTGATCAGTGCATGATCAGTCACGTGATCAGTGTGATCAGCCACGTGATCAGTGCATGATCAGCCACGTGATCAGTGCATGATCAATTACGTGATCAGTGCATGATCAGTCACGTGATCAGTGCATGGTAGCTACGTGATCAGTGCATGATCAGCCACGTGATCAGTGCATGATAGCCACGTGATCAGTGCATGATCAGCCACGTGATCAGTGCATGATCAGCCACGTGATCAGTGCATGATCAGTCACGTGATCATGTGTGATCAGCCACGTGATCAGTGCATGATGAGCCACGTGATCAGTGCATGATCAATTACGTGATCAGTGCATGATCAGTCACGTGACAGTACATGGTTGCTACGTGATCAGTGCATGATCAGCCACGTGATCAGTGCATGATAGCCACGTGATCAGTGCATGATCAGTCACGTGATCAGTGCATGATCAGTCACGTGATCAGTGCATGATCATTCGCGTGATCAGTGCATGATCAGTCACGTGACCAGTATATGGTAGCTACGTGATCATTGCATGATCAGCCACGTGATCAGTGCATGATAGCCACGTGATGTGTGCATGAGTTACGTGATCAGTGTATGATCAGCCACGTGATCAGTGCATGAGTGCCACGTGATCAGTGCATGATAGTCACGTGACAGTGTGTGATCAGCCACGTGATCAGTGCATGATCAGCCACGTGATCAGTGCATGATAGCCACGTGATCAGTGCATGATCAGTTACGTGATCAGTGCATGATCAGCCACGTGATCAGTGCATGGTCAGACACGTGATCAGTGCATGATCAGCCACGTGATCAGTGCATGATATCCACGTGATCAGTGCATGATCATCACGTGATCAGTGCATGATCAGCCACGTGATCAGTGCATGATCAGTCACGTGATCAGTGCATGATCAGTCACGTGACCAGTACATGGTAGCTACGTGATCATTGCATGATCAGCCACGTGAGCAGTGCATGATAGCCACGTGATGTGTGCATGAGTTACGTGATCAGTATGATCAGCCACGTGATCAGTGCATGAGTGCCACGTGATCAGTGCATGATATGTCACGTGACAGTGTGTGATCAGCCACGTGATCAGTGCATGATCAGCCACGTGATCAGTGCATGATAGCCACGTGATCAGTGCATGATCAGTTACGTGATCAGTGTATGATCAGCCACGTGATCAGTGCATGGTCAGACACGTGATCAGTGTATGATCAGCCACGTGATCAGTGCATGATATCCACGTGATCAGTGCATGATCATCACGTGATCAGTGTATGATCAGCCACGTGAACAGTGCATGCTCAGTCACGTGATCAGGGCCTGCTGAGCTGCGTGATTACTGTCTGCTCATCTGCTTGACAATTGCCAGCTGAGCTGCACGATTCCTGCCTGTCATCTGCTTGACAATTGCCAGCTGTGCTGCATAATTCCTGCCTGCTCAGCTGCTTGATTATTGCCAGCTGAGCAGCATGATTCCTCACACCTGAGTTCCATGATTATTGCCTGCTGACTGTTTGATTCGTGCCTACTCAGCTCTTTGTTTATTGCCTCCAGAGGCACATGATCAGTGTATGATAGCAAACATGATCAGCGCATGATCAGTCACATGATCAGCGCCATTAAGTCACGTGATCACTACATGATAGTCATGTGATCAGTCCATGCTCAGTCACGGTATCAGTGCATGATCAGCCACGTGATCAGTGCATGATCAGTCACATGATTAGTGTATGATCATCCACGTGATCAGTGCATGGGCAGTCATGTGATCAGTGCATGATATAGACGTGATCAGTGCATGATCAGTCACGTGATCAGTGCATGATCAGCCACGTGATCAGTGCATGATCAGCCACGTGATCAGTGCATGATCAGTCACGTGATCAGTGCATGATCAGTCACGTGACCAGTACATGGTAGCTACGTGATCATGCATGATCAGCCACGTGATCAGTGCATGATAGCCACGTGATCAGTGCATGATCAGTCACGTGATCAGTGCATGATCAGTCACGTGATCAGTGCATGATCAGCCACGTGATCAGTGCATGATCAGCCACGTGATCAGTGCATGATCAGCCACGTGATCAGTGCATGATCAGTCACGTGATCAGTGTGATCAGCCACGTGATCAGTGCATGATCAGCCACGTGATCAGTGCATGATCAGTTGCGTGATCAGTGCATGATCAGTCACGTGACCAGTACATGGTTGCCACGTGATCAGTGCATGATCAGCCACGTGATCAGTGCATGATAGCCACGTGATCAGTGCATGATCAGTTACGTGAGCAGTGTATGATCAGCCACGTGATCAGTGCATGGTCAGACACGTGAACAGTGTATGATCAGCCACGTGATCAGTGCATGATATCCAAGTGATCAGTGCATGATCATCACGTGATCAGTGTATGATCAGCCACGTGAACAGTGCATGCTCAGTCACGTGATCTGGGCCTGCTGAGCTGCGTGATTACTGTCTGCTCATCTGCTTGACAATTGCCAGCTGAGCTGCACGATTCCTGCCTGTCATCTGCTTGACAATTGCCAGCTGTGCTGCGTAATTCCTGCCTGTTCAGCTGCTTGATTATTGCCAGCTGAGCAGCATGATTCCTCACAGCTGAGTTCCATGATTATTGCCTGCTGACTGTTTGATTCGTGCCTACTCAGCTCTTTGTTTATTGCCTCCAGAGGCACATGATCAGTGTATGATAGCAAACATGATCAGTGCATGATCAGTCACATGATCAGCGCCATTAAGTCACGTGATCACTACATGATAGTCATGTGATCAGTCCATGCTCAGTCACGGTATCAGTGCATGATCAGCCACGTGATCAGTGCATGATCTGTCACATGATTAGTGTATGATCATCCACGTGATCAGTGCATGGGCAGTCATGTGATCAGTGCATGATATAGACGTGATCAGTGCATGATCAGTCACGTGATCAGTGCATGATAGCCACGTGATCAGTGCATGATCAGTCACCTGATGGGTGTATGATCATTCACGTGACCTGTACATGGTAGCTACGTGATCATTGCATGATCAGCCACGTGAGTAGTGCATGACAGCCACGTGATCAGTGCATGATCAGTCACGTGATCAGTGCATGATCAGTCACGTGATCAGTGCATGATCAGCCACGTGATCAGTGCATGATAGCCACGTGATCAGTGCATGATCAGTCACGTGATCAGTGCATGATCAGTTACGTGATCAGTGCATGATCAGCCACGTGATCAGTGCATGATCAGCCACGTGATCAGTGCATGATCAATCACGTGATCAGTGCATGATCAGTCACGTGACCAGTGCATGATAGCTACGTGATCAGTGCATGATCAGCCACGTGATCAGTGCATGATAGCCACGTGATCAGTGCATGATCAGTCACATGATCAGTGCATGATCAGCCACGTGATCAGTGCATGATCAGCCACGTGATCAGTGCATGATAGCCACGTGATCAGTGCATGATCAGTCACGTGATCAGTGCATGATCAGCCACGTGATCAGTGCATGATCAGCCACGTGATCAGTGCATGATCAGCCACGTGATCAGTGCATGATCAGTCACGTGATCAGTGCATGATAGCCACGTGATCAGTGCATGATCAGCCACGTGATCAGTGCATGATAGCCACGTGATCAGTGCATGATCAGCCACGTGATCAGTGCATGATCAGTCACGTGATAGTGCATGATCAGCCACGTGATCAGTGCATGATCAGCCACGTGATCAGTGCATGATAGCCACGTGATCAGTGCATGATCAGCCACGTGATCAGTGCATGATCAGTCACGTGATCAGTGTGATCAGCCACGTGATCAGTGCATGATCAGCCACGTGATCAGTGCATGATCAATTACGTGATCAGTGCATGATCAGTCACGTGATCAGTGCATGATAGCTACGTGATCATTGCATGATCAGCCACGTGATCAGTGCATGATAGCCACGTGATCAGTGCATGATCAGCCACGTGATCAGTGCATGATCAGCCACGTGATCAGTGCATGATCAGTCACGTGATCATGTGTGATCAGCCACGTGATCAGTGCATGATCAGCCACGTGATCAGTGCATGATCAATTACGTGATCAGTGCATGATCAGTCACGTGATCAGTGCATGGTTGCTACGTGATCGTTGCATGATCAGCCACGTGATCAGTGCATGATAGCCACGTGATCAGTGCATGATCAGTCACGTGATCAGTGCATGATCAGTCACGTGAACAGTGCATGATCATTTACGTGATCAGTGCATGATCAGTCACGTGACCAGTATGGTAGCTACGTGATCATTCCATGAGCGAGCCACGTGAGCAGTGCATGATAGCCACGTGATGTGTGCATGAGTTACGTGAGCAGAGTATGATCAGCCACGTGATCAGTGCATGAGTGCCACGTGATCAGTGCATGATATGTCACGTGACAGGTGTGTGATCAGCCACGTGAACAGTGCATGTTCAGCCACGTGATCAGTGCATGATAGCCACGTGATCAGTGCATGATCAGTTACGTGATCAGTGCATGATCAGCCACGTGATCAGTGCATGGTCAGACACGTGAACAGTGTATGATCAGCCACGTGATCAGTGCATGATATCCACGTGATCAGTGCATGATCATCACGTGATCAGTGTATGATCAGCCACGTGAACAGTGCATGCTCAGTCACGTGATCTGGGCCTGCTGAGCTGCGTGATTACTGTCTGCTCATCTGCTTGACAATTGCCAGCTGAGCTGCACGATTCCTGCCTGTCATCTGCTTGACAATTGCCAGCTGTGCTGCGTAATTCCTGCCTGCTCAGCTGCTTGATTATTGCCAGCTGAGCAGCATGATTCCTCACACCTGAGTTCCATGATTATTGCCTGCTGACTGTTTGATTCGTGCCTACTCAGCTCTTTGTTTATTGCCTCCAGAGGCACATGATCAGTGTATGATAGCAAACATGATCAGCGCATGATCAGTCACATGATCAGCGCCATTAAGTCACGTGATCACTACATGATAGTCATGTGATCAGTCCATGCTCAGTCACGGTATCAGTGCATGATCAGCCACGTGATCAGTGCATGATCTGTCACAAGATTAGTGTATGATCATCCACGTGATCAGTGCATGGGCAGTCATGTGATCAGTGCATGATATAGACGTGATCAGTGCATGATCAGTCTCGTGATCAGTGCATGATCAGCCACGTGATCAGTGCATGATCAGCCACGTGATCAGTGCATGATCAGTCACGTGATCAGTGCATGATCAGTCATGTGACAGTACATGATCAGCCACGTGATAGTTGCATGATCAGCCACGTGATCAGTGCATGATCAGCCACGTGATCAGTGCATGATCAGTCACGTGATCAGTGCATGATCAGTCACGTGATCAGTGCATGATCAGCCACGTGATCAGTGCATGATAGCCACGTGATCAGTGCATGATCAGCCACGTGATCAGTGCATGATCAGTCACGTGATCAGTGCATGATCAGCCACGTGATCAGTGCATGATCAGCCACGTGATCAGTGCATGATCAATTACGTGATCAGTGCATGATCAGTCACGTGATCAGTGCATGGTTGCTGCGTGATCGTTGCATGATCAGCCACGTGAGCAGAGCATGATAGCCACGTGATCAGTGCATGATCAGTCACGTGATCAGTGTATGATCAGCCACGTGTCAGTGCATGGTCAGACACGTGATCAGTGTATAGGAGCCACGTGATCAGTGCATGATATCCACGTGATCAGTGCATGATCAGTCACGTGATCAGTGTATGATCAGCCACGTGAACAGTGCATGATCAGTCACGTGATCTGGGCCTT